>NW_020954639.1:9675084-9739679 GCF_900497805.2 Vombatus ursinus | reverse complement strand
TTTATTCAAAAAATGTTATGTATGTGTGGGAAGGGAATAAGGACATGTCTACTGTGTGTTAGACATTGTGCTTAAACACTTTACAAATAGTATCTCATTTGATCATCACAACACCTCTGTGAAGTAGGTGCTGTTAGCCCTATTTTACAGTTGAGGAAACTGAGGCCAACAGGATTAGTAATTTTGCTGGGGTCACACAGGTGGTATCTGAGACTGGACGTGAACTTAGGTTTTCTTGTCTTTAGGCTCAACACTTCATCCGCTTGATCACCTAGCTGGCACCTTGAGTGAATGATGAATGATGAGGTCAGAAGCTGACTTCAGACAGTTAAGAAGAGAGTGAGAGGAAAGGAAGTAGAGGCATCAATTGTAGACAACTGTAGACTTCTCAGGGAGTTTAACCACAAAAGGTAGCATAAATATGGAATGATAGCCAGTGGGGACAGTCAAATCAAATGAAAGTTTTTATGAGACTGGGGAAGACATAGATATGTTTGTAGTCAGAAAAAGCCAGTAGACAGGGAGAGATAGAAGATAAATTGAGAGTGGGGTTGATAGAGGAGCAATCTGCTAGAGAAGATGGGATGGAATTGGATCACTTATTTAGAGTGATTTGGCAAGAAGGGCACAACCTTTTCTGAAAGGGGTGAAGGACGATATAGTAGCCGAAAGCATCTGGGTGATGTGAGATGAAGAGGGGAGAGAAGAAGGAGCTCTGGATGAATGGTCTCAACTTTTTCAAATATGAGGAATATGAAACATGCAATATGCCTCATTTCAGACGAGGTTTTCAGATGAGAGGGTAGGGAGCTGAGAGTCATAGGAAATGTGAGGAGCAATGGTGAGAGGCGTAGTGGGTTAGTTAAGTAGGTATAAAAGTATTGCCTCACTGCAGTGATGGCCCAGCTGAAATGAACAAATTTGTGGTTGACCCACCATGCAAAGTAGTAGTGAATTATTTATATGTAAATAATACTCAAGAATGTTGTATAGATGTGAAAGTAGACATATGGGTTGGTAGTGATGTTGTCTTGGTTGCTTCTTCTTGGTAATAATAAGGTCTAAGATTTTTTTCATTCCTTTGACATTTCCCCTTTCTTCAGATATCTTGAGACTCAGTTCTTCAGTGTCTTAAAAATTGTTATAGTTTGAGAATGGACCTCTGTGTTTGCTTTGTTGTCAGCTTTCCCATCTTTATTTCTTTCAGTGCCACTTCCATTTCCTCTGTAAGCATAGGTCACTGTGATGTTAGAGCCCAAATATAATTTATTCACTATCCTTGATGGTAAAAAATTTGTTTTAAAAATATTGAAGATCTTTTCTATCTTTCATTTGTTTGTTGTCCTGTGGTCAAAGGAATTTGCCCTTTTTAGCATCAGTGATTGAGTGAAGAGTCCACATTAAATAGGAGGGATTCTCTCAATTATGGTAAGGTTCTCCACATGCTTCTGTTTGCAGATGATATTTTACTGATTGCATCAAGCCTCAGGACATTGTAGAGCTTCCTAACTGAGATGCACAATCACTCAAAAACAGTTCAGCTATCTATGTAGGAAATTATCTATGTAGGAAAAGCCAAGCAGATGAAGAACGTTTGTTGTCCAGAATATGACATATTGAATTGACAACTATTAGAGCTCATGCATCAGTATACTGTAGCAAATGGAAAAAGAATTCAGAATTGAATAGAAAGGAGAAGGTGCATGGACTTTATTGCCTTTAGGAAATTGCAAATTATTTAATGACCTTAAATTTCTTTCTGAAACAAAGGCTCATTTCCTAAAGGATTGATATTGAGTATCATTCAAAAAGCAAAATAATGACAAAGGGCGTTAATGAGCAGTAACAGAATAAATGAGAAAGCATGGCGGAAAAGCATAGTAAAGGATGTTTGTACATACAAAATGTATGAACCAAAAAGATAAGCTAGTTCCGTGGTATAAAAATAAGGGATAACAAATGGAAAGCGCTTGTGCTTCATTGGTGTACTTGAATGTTCAGAGAAAACAAGGATGACCTCCTCCAGAACATTGGGTGGTTCACTTCTGGAAAACTTATGGGAGGCCATGGACAAGCTTTGCACAGCATAATTAGGCATGAATATGTTGTAATCTGTATTGTTAGAAAGAATACCCACAGTGATCAGATCACAAGTTCAGTTGTACTTCATTGTGCTTGGGGAGGGGGTAGGAGGGAGAGACAGAAGTCTTCCTTGTTTTTTATTGCCCCCTTTTGAAATTTCAGTTCTTCAGAGACTGTAGTGTTCTATGACTTATCACCAGAAGAATGTCGATTTTTTTCTTTTTGCTAGGCAACGGGGTTAAAGTGTCTTGCCCAGGTTCACCTAGCTGGTAAGTGTCAAGTGTCTGAGGCCAGATTTGAGCTCGGGTCCTCCTGACTCCAGGGCTGGTGCTCTATCCACTGCACCACCTAGCTGCCCCCAAGAATGTTGATACTTTAAAGAGAAAACTGAAGATAAAACCAACCCAAACTCAGAGAAAGTGACCAAGCCATAAATGAGTTTGTAAAGAAAAAAGAAAATGGGAGCAGAAAAATTTACAAATGAATTTTATCAAACATTTAAAAACCAACCATTATATCAAATAAACTTTTTTTTCAGTAATATAGAAAAGAGGCATCACAAGAAATTCCTTGAGGTAAATATGGCCCTGATGCCCAACCAGATAGAGAAAAACCTCTGAGGCTTCTTTTAATTCTGAGAATCTGTTACCTGCTTTGAAGAGATCAACTGAAATCAGCCCCTATCCTTGAAACAGTATAAGCCAAATTATCCGGGAATCTGGGCTGTGCAGTACAGGAATGGAGGCAGTCCAGGTAACACTGTGATAAGACTGGTTTTATTGGAGGTGCTCAGCGATAAAGAATTGCTAGAGATAGGAGGTAAAAGGATAGAGATGCAATTACAAAAAATAAAATAGGTAATTTGGATTGTATGATATTAGAAAGCTTTTGCACAAACATGCAGCTGAGAGAAGGAAAGTAATTAAATTGAAAAAAATAATCTTCATATCTAGTATCTATGATAAGGGTTTGATATCCAGAATATATAGAGAGCTGACAGAAATATAAAAAGAGACCAAAAGTCATTCCCCAATAGATAAGCGATCAAAGAATATGAACAAACAGTTCTTAAAAGAATTGCAAGCTATTTGCTATATGAAGGAATGCTCCAACTCTCTAATGAGAGAAATACTCATTAAAATACACCCACCAAATTGGCAAAGATGACAAAAGACAAGAATAGTCAATGTTGGAAGGGTTGTAATAAGACATACAATAATGCATTGTTGATGGAGCTGTGAGTTTATAGTACCATTTTGAAAATCATTTTGGAATTTTGCAAATAAAATGGATAAAATATCCATACCCTTTGATTCAGAAATTTTACTGCTAGGCATATTTCCTCAGGAGGTCATTGACAGAAAGGCTGTGTATACACATATTTGTAGTAGCAAAGAATTGGAAATGAAGTAGATGACCATCGGTTGAGAAATGGCTAAACAAACTAGTACATGAATGTAATGGAATATTACTGTGCTATAAGAAGGGACAAAATGTGATAGATATGAAGCATAGATTTATATAAATTGATGCAAAGGGAAGTAAATACAGCCAGGAAACACAATAACTACAACAATGTAAAAAGAAAAAAAATCACAAACTAAACCAAATGTTGCAAAAATATAATGATTGAGCTTAGCCCGAAAGAAGAGAGATGGGAAAATACCGCTTTCAACTCCTTTGCAGAAGTGGAGGTCCATGGATGTGGAGGTCTGTGGATGTGGAACATTGCATATAGTATCAACATTTTTAGATGTATTGATTAGTTTTGCTGAATTTTTCTCTCTTTTTTAAAAATAAGTTATGGTTGATGGCTCTCTGAGAGAGGGGAGAGGAAAGGATATCAAAGGAATATGCATATATATGTGTATATGTACACACATATGTTACATAAAAACAAAAAAATTAATAAAAATAAGAAAAAGAGCTGCTAGGGTCCTAGTTGCCTTTTTCTGAGTGAGTTCACATGGGTTTCCTGACTTCAAGTCCAGTACTCAAATCTATTGTGGTACATTGCCTGATTCTTGGGATTCATGTTTTGATGTATGTTTGAACCAGGTGGCTTCTAGCCTTTTCAATACTATTTCTATGATTTTAATTTTATTGCCCTTTTTGCTTTTATTGAATGTGCAAATGATTTTTGAATGTCGAAGAAGATGAAATAGAAATTTCGTTAATTTACTATTGAAAGTCAGTCTTTGGACATAAATGTTTTCAGATACTTGAAGGTCCCTCACCTAGAAGAGGGATTAAGCTTTCTGTTTCACCTCAGGATAAATCTAGGAGTCAACACTATGCAGCTCTAAGAAGAACTTCTAATAATTAGGGCTGCCCTGAGACGAATGGGCTACCCTGAGATGTAGTGAGCTTCCTTTAGCTAGAAGTCTTCACACAAAGGCCAGATGACTACTTCTCAGGGATTGTTTAGTTATGGGTTGGACCACATGAACTTTGAAGTCTATTCAGGATCCTATGATCTATAAAAGAGTCAGAACCCTCTCAGGGAATTAGACTGTTAAGCTTATGTGGGTCTCAGGGAAGGTCCTGATTCAGTATTCAGAAAGATTCTACTATGCAATTGGTTGCCTTTACCAAGGGGACAGGTGTGTAGAGAAGTGGACAGGGGGAGTTAAAAATACTTGTCAAGTTTTTTGAGTTAAAGGGTGGCTTAGGCAGTGGTTTGTCCTCTCAAATGTGAAAACATGAGGACTACTGTCTTTGAAAATTTTGGTTCCAAGTGGGCATATCAATTCTGCAGATATTTACAACTCTTACTCTCATTATTCATTTGCCTGCCTCTGATCTACCCAGACCAATCAACTATTTCCTTTCTCTAATTATTCTAGTTTTATTTTCATTTCTTTCCCACTATCCCCTATGCCCTTCATGCCTCTCCTCATGTGGCAAATTTCTTCAGTTATACTCTTTATGGAACTCTTGAAGTTTTACCTTCACAAAGCTTTTCTGAATTACAAACCACTCATTTTTGGTAAATAGTTTTTAATGGAACTTCAGATAAACAGAATTGATAAAATATGACATTGACTGATTTTGTAGACCTAAAGCCTTGAAATTAAATAATTTAAGGCTCTCATATGCTGTGCAACATAGGATTGTGAAAAGTACACTCTACTAGGAGTAAAAAGACCTGCATTTGAATCTTGGCTGTGCCACTTGCTGGCTGTGTAATCTTGAGCAAGTCTCTTTATTTGTCCTCTTTATGCCTCAGTTTTCCTTATCTGCCTAATGGAGACAATCATATTTATGCTGCATACCTTATAGGTTTATTTGTGAAAAAGTGCCTCATAAACTTTTCAGCACTATATAAATATAAGCTGTTATCATATTTTAGTAATTACCATCTACTTACAAAATCTTACGTTTTAGCCTGACATTATTAATGCATGACCAACAAAAAGAAAATAGGTGATCCAAGTTCTAAGAGCTGTGCATGTGTAGGTAAGGATTTCCAAATACGTAATGAACTCTCATGCTCATGGGGAACAACAGCTCAGTAGTACTGGTGAAACAGCTAAGAAGATACTACCTAATTGCAACAAAATTCAAAAGCACTGCTAAGTGCTTTGTAAATCTAAAGTGCTATGTAGATTTAATGAACAAGAGACACTTCTGGACAAGCACCTGACCCTACTGTGGCCCAGATCTGGGCTCACTCTAGAAGTTACATGTTCTATCTTGCATTTGTATCTTCTGTGTCTGAAATATAGTAAACAATACTTTATTGATCTCTCTTCTTCTCCTTCCCTCCCTCCTTCTTTCTATCTCTTTGCTCTTTCCCCCTTTCCCTTTTCTCTCTCCCTCTGACACCAGAGGTTGTTTTGGGGAACAGCAAACTCTCCTTGGGTACAAGGGGTACACTATGCCAGAATCCTTCCCAGGTTAGTCCTATGTCCCTCTAACGTACTGCAGCATAGAAAGTACTCATCTTCCTCAAGCAAAGATAACTTCAAGAGCATGCTATTCAGTTGCTGCAACATTTTAGGTACCACAAATTGACCATAAAGTCACTCATGGTTCTTCTTGTGCTGAACCTTTATGTACTGTACAGAAAAGAATGATCAGATACTGTTAGGAGGCATTGGTCCTCTGCTAAGCCTTGGGGCTCTACTCCCACTATCAGCTCATAGTGACTGGTATTGTTCATACTTAAGAGGCATTAAATGTGTGTATTTAGAGGAAGTTATTGGCACCAACACTATTGAACTATGGTTATTGGTTGCCATCGTTGGTGATTTTGCAATATAGAAGAATCTGCACAATACACAGGAAAGTGAATTTTCATCAAACAATGAAAAAAGTTCTGCACAGCACCTCTGACATTCAGAGAATGGGAGGGTGGGGGGCAGCGTTGAATACTCTAATAGTAGTATATGAGTTCAACTAGCAACCCCCCCACCTCCTTTACACCTAGAATTCATGGGGTTTGGAGACAAAAGTATCAAAGTGGTAGACCTATCCTATCAGTGAGATAGTAACTACAATTTTATTATGCCCACTCCCATGACGATAGGGTCCTGGATCTACCAGCTTCCAATGAAGGGGCAGCAGTCTTAGAAAATAAACTTCACCTCTAACTGAAAGGTGAGCCTGCTGCCAGGACATTTGGAGTAGCTGACTTCTTGCTCCAGAGTCAGCAGAAGGCACACATTAAGTAACATTGAGCTTGACTACCAAGGGTAAGTGTGACCATATATAATGGTGGCCATCAGACCTTTAGCTGGGGTCCACGAGAACTCCTGGCCAGGTTACTACTATTGCCAGTCCTATTGCCATAGCTTATAGAGTGTGGGTCTTCCTTCTTGGAAAGCAGTCATTCTTTCTGCCCTATTTTTCTTTGTCTCTGTATTATATATGATTCTTATAGGTACCTCTAGAGACCTCTGCCACTAGGAGATTCACTTATATGACAACTCCTGGTCATTTGTTGGCAAATAGAGAAAAAGGAGGACGCTTTTTGGCTTGGTGATCCAAGCCCTTTGCACAGGCGTAGAGGAGAACACATCGACAAGGATGCTGGCCCAGAAGGCTTGAGCTAGGCCTCAGAAAAGGACATTGTATTCAAGATAAGCCTCATTAGCATGGACCAGAGAAGCTAATTCACTTCTCCCATCCCCTTACTAAATAAACTACTTTGTGGTTTGGCTTAAAACTCTTCACAGTTTATCCGCCTCCATGGTGGCCCAGAGGATAGAATGCTGCTCTTTGAGTCAGGATGACCTAAATTTGAATCCTATATCAGACATTTAGTAGCTGTATGACCTGGGGCAGGTAAACTAAGCTTTCTGAGCCTCAGTAAAATGGGAGTATTAGCACCTACTTCACAAGATTGTTTAGAAGAATTATGTGAATTAAAATGTAAAGTGTTTTGTAAACCTTAAATGCTCTATAAATGCTAGCTATTATTATGATCTTATTAGCTTTCTTGCTGTTTCTCATACCTGATGCTCCATCTCCTATCCTTGCCTTTACATTGTCTGACCCCACCCTCCATGCCTGGAATAGACTATCTCCTCACCTCTTCAGATCCCAGGTTTCCTTCAAGACTTAGCTTAAGCATCCCCTACAGGTGTCTTGTCCTTACCCTCCCTTCTCTCATGGGAGTACCTTCTCCTCCAAGGTTATGTTGTATCTATTTTGTATATAGCTCTCTATGTACATAATGTTTTTCCTGTTAGAATGTAAGCTTCTTGAGGGCTTGGACTGTTTTGCTTTTGTCTTTGTATTTTCAGTAAAACATAGTGGCACAAAGTAGGTGCTTAATAAATACTTATTGGTTGATGAATTATGAGATAGAGCTGGCAGATTTTCACATTATTTGCCCTGTTGTGCATTGTGTGCTTTGCCCTTTTAAGGTGTACCTGAATCATTTACACAATGATGATGTATTTGTTTAATCTTAATGTTAACTACCTTTTAAAACTCACTTGTAATTGGGCCATTCACTGGGTACTATTTATGCTGAATTTTGATGCTTCATGCATAGAATGCTCTTAAGCCCTGTTTTTTTTCTAGGTTGTTGCAACTAGAACCATTAGCCCCAAACAGTGCTCATTTGTTCCTAGTTTGGCAAATATTCTAGTGATAGCTAAGTCATTATATATCTTAGTGGTCAGGGTTTCTGAAACACCAGGATTAATTCTATGGGTAGGAAATATACACAAATGTGGGAAAGGATTAGAAGTTAGGCTTCCACAACAGAACAAGGGAATTCTGAGAAGCACTTCCAAAATCTTGTGGATAGTCCCTCAACCAATCAAAAAGTGCCCCAAACATTCTGCAAACAACTAGTTCCTTAAGAAAGAGCCCTGGAGGCTAAACCAGTTGCAACCTGTCTAGGTCAAGGATGGGGCAAAGGCTTTTCTCCACTGTGCTTGCTTAATAAGCTTATTGAATATTAACTGACACACCCCACGGGTGGAGATAGTCGCCATTTTTGAACATGGGATGCATGAATTGGAGGAGCTAACATGACAAGGAAGAACATGGAGGAACATGGAATGGGCGGTTCAGGAAGAGTGGAACTCGGATGATCTGGTCCAGTCATGGCTCAGCAGGGAGGAGTATGAATTTTACTAACCATTTAAAAGTTGATTCTACCTCTGTGCCAGTGCACACGTGCCACTAGGGTGTGGTGTGCCCGCTTCTCGAGAGAAGCGTAATAAAGGCTTTCCTTCACACACTCCTGTAGTAGATCTTTGTTTCAGATTTTTCTAACAATGAGCAAGGTTAATATCTGTGTGTATGTGTCTATCTTTCTATATAGATACATACACCTATATGTATGACATGTATATTGTATATATGCACATACAACATATGCACATATATGTTGTAGGTGCATCACTGAATTTGGAGCATTGAATTTTAAGTCGTAAGATCTGAGTTCTTTTACCACCTGTAGGACCTTCCAAAGGAGGAGAGGGGCCAGGGAGAGCTGTCTAAACTAGATGGGGACGCAGGATTAGGGAGTGGTAGCAGTGGATGGGGTTTTCAGCTCCTTAACTGTAAGTACAACTATGAGGGAGAGAGGAGTTGGAGTTTGCTAGCTGTGAGATCTGGGAAGTATCATTTGACCAGAGCCTCACTGCAGGTATCAGTCTGTTTCCTCTCCAAACCCCAGGGAGTAGTAGATCCTTGACATTATGTTTGTAATATTTTAAAAAGTATAGTATGATATAATTAAGTGTAACTAAATAGAGGGAGTAATAATAATAACTGACATTCATATAATGCCTACTGTGTGCCAAGCACAGTGCTAAGTGCTTTGCAAATATCTCATTTCATCCTTACAACAACTCTGGGAGATAAGTGCTATTATTATCCCTGTTTTACAGATGATGAAACAGGCAAACGGGTTAAATGACTTGCTTAGGGTTGCAGAGGTAGAAAGTATCCGGGACCAGATTTGAACCCAGATCTTCCTGCCTCTAAGTCTGGCACTCTGTCTATTGTGCCACCTAGCTGCCTCTCACCACCTCCCTGACTCTACATATGGAGACTGAAATAAAAGTCACATTTCTTCATTAACTTTCTTTCAGACAGAAGCAGAAGATATGACTTCATTCTTGTTATCATGTACATCACTTGCAAAACAGGTTGAAGAAGCAGTTAAAGAAGAACAACAGGTATTTATCCTTTGTAGATTGCAAAGAATGAAAACATTTAAAATTTGCTTTAGAAAAATGTAGAATACAATGATCCATCTTCCATTGAACTACTGAGGTGACTTTTCTAAAGCATAATTCTGACCATGTCATCACCCTGTTCAATGAAGATCAGTGACTTCCTGTTACCTCTAGGCTCTAATTTAAACTCCTCTGTTTGGCATTAAAAGATCTTCATAACATGGTCCCTTCCCATTTGTCTAGTATTCTTCTACCAGAATCCCCTCCTCAAACTCTCCTATCCAGCTACACTCAAGCAAGTTACTCAAGCATGACCTTCCAGTCCCTGTTTTCGTGCATTTCCATGACTGGAATGCTCAGCCCTTTCTTAGGTTTTGGGGGTTCAAAATGTTTTGGGGAGGAGTACACAATAGCTAATGAAGATGTAAGAATGCAGGATAGGGTAGGTTGAGATGGCAGAAAAGCTGGTAGTCCAATTTGCATGGAGTAGAGACTATTCAAAGCAAGTTTAAGTCAGATAACACAGGAACCTAAATGCCAGAATGAGGAGTTTGTGTTTGTCCCATACTCAGTGGAGAGCCATCAGAGGTTTTTGAACAGGTAAGTGATATGGTTAAATGTTTATTGTTTGGAACATTATTTTGGCAGCTATATGAAGAATTAATTAGAGAGGAAAAGTACAATGTAGTAGAAAAAGTGCTAGATTTTGGTCCAGACTACCTGAGTTCTAATTCTAGCTTTTCATTGGATAGAACAGAGAACTTGGAGTCTGGAAGCCTGGAGTTACCAAATTTAGCCTCAGATCCTTATTGGCTTTGTGATACTGGGCCAGTCGCTTAACTCCTGACTGCCTCAGTTTTCTTATCTATAAAATGGTGATAATAATGGCACCTACCTTCTAGGCTTGTTATGAAAATCAAATAAGATAATATTTAGAAGTAATTTTGCAAATATTAAAGTGCTTTATAACAACTGTTAACTCTGAAAACTAGATGTAAAATCACATTTTCACAAGGTAGCTTTTCACCTAACAGAGAAATGCTATAGACTTGAAATAAATACATATCATATATTTTGCACTTTGAAGGTTGGTGTTATAATCATATTTATTGACCATATGCTTTTATTTTCCAGATATTAGAATCTCTTTTTAAGGTAATTACCCAAATTGTTGCTGGCATTTACAAAACTTGTACAAAACATTTATATAACTATATTTGTAAAAAAAAATCCACAAAGGTAAGGATATAAATTTGGATTATATATGAATGAATAGCTAAACAAGTATTTAGTACCTACTGTGTACCTCCTGGCGGTAGGCAGGCACTGGGGATAGAAATTAAAACATGATACTGTCCTTGCCTTCAAAGAAGTTGTATTTTAATAGAGGGATACAGTGCAAGGTACAATAGAATTGGGAACCAAAAGAAGTATTTTGGCCTGAGGAATTACAGAGATTGTGAGTGAAACCATGATAGTCAATTTTCATGCCCTTCCTACTTGCAGTGATAGCATCCATTTGATTGCTATGTGTAGTGCTATATGGAGAGGTGCAGAAGGAGTAGGGGTAGAAGGTTAGTGCAGTAGAACATATAATAAAATGCTTCTGCTGAGTAGACCCTTTTCTGACTAGACGGGTAAGAGTGACTGAGGACAGCTCGATATAGTGTGGATTAAGTCACTCCCCTGTGGAATAATTCTGCCATGGTGGGGTAGGGGGAACTTGATTTCTGGAGGTCTGGACCAGGAGAGTTGTTGTTCCTGGTGGGAAGGCTCTTACAACAAAAAGGAGATTATCAAACTTTTCTCTGTATATATGTATAGGAAAGAAGATTATCAAATTTTTATATTTATATATATATATATCTTTACTCATCTTGATATTTTGTTTCAAGACAGAATTTTAACATGTTAGTAATTAATTCTTTTTTTCCCTTAAAGTGGTTTCAAAAAGAGGTCTATCATGTAGAAGAGGTAAATATAATAACTTTAAATAATTAAGATGATATTTGGTCTAACTTTGAACACTAAAAAACCTGGGTATAATGGAGAGCCTTAACCAAATTTATTATAATCAGTTAACATTTTTTGAATACTTTTTGGTCATATGTTACTGTTGCATAGTAACATTTTTTAAAAACTTTGAGTGGATTTTCTGCTGTGGAAGCATTCACTAACAAGACATGTTCCTCCTTTCATCTATGCATATTAATTAGCAATGTGAACAATATTTCCTACCATACTTCCTTCCCAATATTTTTGAGATATTTGTAGAAAAGAAATTTAATGTTTATCTCTAATTGTATATGTACCATAGAAGAGCCCATTTATTAATAAAAGCTTTTTTAATAGTCAAATGTTATAGAGAAAATACTTTTAAAAACTGGGAAACATTTAAAAAAAGTTTCTCTCCCTTGGCCCCTGGCCCCTGTGGGATCAGAGAGAAAATAAATTATTACAAAACATAGATAGGACACTGTTTACTCATTTCCTCTAGGCACTTGCAGTCCAGTTCGGTAAAATATTTCATGTAGTTAAAGATGAAATAACAAATAAATATATTTGAGATATATAATTTAAATGTTCTTAGTAGGTTGTTAATTCTTCTGAGAGTGAGCGTTCAGCTCTGTAAGGTAGAAAGGGATATATGTGAGAGATGCTGTGAAGGTAAAAATGACAAGATTTGGTAACTGATTGGGTATGTAAGGTGAGTGAGAGTGAGGAGCTGAGAATGGTAATGAGGATATAAACCTCAGTGACTGGGAGGCTGCCCTCAACAATAATAGGGAAAATCAGAAAAGGAGAGATTGGGAGTTAGGGGAAGAGAAAATAATTCTGTAATTGACATGTTGAGTTTGAGATGCCTTTTGGACATCCAGTTCAAATGTCCGATGGGCATCTGTTGATGCAGGAGTTGGAGAGAGAAACTAGGGCTATATATATAGATCTGGGAATCATATATTTAGAGATCCAATTCAATCTATGAGAGCCAATGATATCAAGTGAGAGAGCAGAGGGCTACCCAAGAAGAGGACCAAGGACAGAACCTTGGGCAGCATCCACAATTAGTGGGGAGAACTTGGATGAAGACCCAGAAAAGAAGCCCAAGAAGGAACAGTTGTACACACAGTCTGTGTTTTCTATTAATTCCATCAACTTCTTGGCTCGTCCTTCATAATCTGTTGACTACAGCCACATCCATGCCAGATGAGTATGAGAACCAGAAGAGAGCAATATCATGGTAAAAACAAAAAAGAAGAGAGTGTCCAGGAGGGGAGACAGCCAACATTGTCACATACTCCAGAGAAGTCAGGTTGGGTGAGGCCTGAGAAAAGGTCACAAGATGAAGAAATTATTGATAATTTTGGAGAGGGCAGTTTTGCCTGAATGATGAGGTCAGAAGCCCGATTGCAGAGGATTTAGAAGAGAATGAAAGGAGAGTGTCTAGAAGCATCAAGTTCAGATAACTTTTTCATTCTTTTTAAAAGAAATTATTTGTTTTTATTCTGAACTTAACAAATTTCAAATAAAATGAGTGTTTCCACATACAGATTAGAACAGAAAAAAAGGTTTGTGTATGAATCTGAAAATCTGTTTTATGAACATCTTGCTTTTTCTTTTAAATGTAAAATAAATTCAACGTGGAAATTTTAAAGCTGTCCAGCTTTTCTTTGATCTATTTTCCAGGTCAGTTGTTTTTGATAATTTGATACCTATCTTACATGGTCTTCTATTCTTTTAGTCTTTCAATTTTATTCAAGTATTTCTTGTTGTCTTGTGGAACCACTGAATTCTATTTACTTTGTTCTCTTTTTAGTGAAGTCCACTATTGGGCGAGGTTTTCCAGTTTTTGTTTTAACCTACTTATTCTTCTTCCATTTTTTTTGAGTTCCAATTTTTTAATCTCTTCATTTTATCCAGTCATTCTTGGAATCCTTATGGCCAAGCCATCCATTTTTCTGTGAGTCTTCTTATCCTTGCTGTGGGATGACTCTCGTGGACTTCTGTTAACCCCTAGTATTTCTCATTGCATTTGGGATTTTCTTATATTTGCCTGTATTTCCAGCCTCAGTTTTGGGGTTGGGACTTTGGCACAGCTCTATTCCTCTCCTGCACCTCTCCCCCTATTCTTGGGTAGAGTAGGAAGGCAATACTTGGTTCTGCCCCCCTGTAATTTGAATGTCACTACCAGACATTATGGATGGAATGAATGGGATCATGCCTTGATCCCTGGTTTCTGCCTCTACTTCTGGTAGCCCATTATAGTTGTTGGCTTCAGCCCTTCTCCGTTTCCTTTTTCTTACACAGTCTCTAACTGGGAGTCAGTACTGTTTCTTACCGTGATCCTGAGAGACTCTAATCATTTGTAGGGATTGTCCTGGCCTCAGGCCAGCATACGTGGGAAGTTGTTGAGTTGTGGCCCTATCTCTAGCTTTGAGTTCTCTAAGGCATATCTTGCCTTGACTTGTGGATGCTGTCTCCCTGCCCACTACTTCTTTGAGATTCCACAGGCCTCAACTCCTGATAATTGCACATAAACCATGCTCTTTCAGAGCACCCCAGGCTTTGACCCTGCAGGTGAGGTTCCAGCTCTCTTGTTGAGTTCTGCACACAGCCCCCATAGGGATTGGGTGAAATGAGGTGCCTCTATGACCTTAGCTTGCAGGTGCTTTTGCCTTTCCTATTGCATCCTCTCTTGGAGTGCTTGCAAGCTGTTGGCCATCCTCGTGCAGTCCTGGGTTGGATGGAAGATGCTGCTGTATTTCTTTTATCCTTTTGATTGCTTTTAAATATTTGCTGGAGAATATGTGAGAGAATTGGGTTCCTCTTAACCTTTCACTTGGTAATTTTAAGCAGAAATTTTGGTAGCAAAAATGCTAAGTTAAAAATAATTTGAAACTTGAAATTTTTAATTTGAAATGCTTACCTCTATTATGATTAACTTTTCATTTGTTTTTCATGTATTCTCAACTGCTTCTTGAGGCAGAAGACCTTCTTGTTGCCATGTATCTTCTAACACATTGCTGTCCACATGGTGTTCAGCACAAAACTGACTGAATCAATTTCATCCACTTTTCCCTCCGTTTCTAGCTATATAATAGAAAATGCATGACTCATGGAAGAGTCTGGTAGCTTCCTCTTTCTTTTCCTGAAAAACTGCAAAGCACGGGTTACATCTTAGGCTGTGAGGCAAATGATGGTCAACAAATCTGGGCTGGGGTTCTCCAGCCCTGCTCTGTTGGTCTGCCCTCTAGCACTCCTTATTAGCTTTTTGGAATGATGAGTGTCAGATGGATATGGGATGATTTGGCATAACCCAAGGCATGTGATTACTTTCAGTGGCTTATATACAGGCTATATACAGGCTATCTAGCTTTAGGTTGCCAGAGTGAAGAGATTCTCAAAAAGAATTCTGGGTAAGTGAATTTATTATCACTTACCAATACTTTAAGTTGCATTTCATTATTACTATTACATTAGTTATGTAAATATTGTTAGGAAAATATATAGTATAGAAACTAAAGCTTGAGTTAGCACTCATTTGATCTTATTGTCATTTTCCTTTTTAAAATGTCTAATAATAATCTTAGTTTTAAACTTAGTAGCAGCTCTTGTTGCACATTTGCTTATGAGTTTATAAAATATTACTTTACCATTTGGCTATCACTACAGGTAAGAATAGTATTCCAAGAATACTTTTGTTATGGTTAATAAAATATTTGGGGGGAGAGCCCCAGGTGTAGTAACTTTAAAATATCTGATTGAAATTTTATTATTTTAGTTAGTAAAAGAACAAAATGTTTCAGACTGGGAGCTTCCTTTGCCAAACAAAGCAGTATCTTCAAGTATTTCCCAAGTGATAGAACGTTTGCAAAAACTTGAACAATTAAGGAATCGCCTTAGTACGGTGCCAACGGCCACCAGAAGAGCTGTAGCTGTGAAACATAAGCTGTAAGTGAATTGTAAATATCATTACATTACGACCATGAAGAGGAGAGATGCAATTAGTACTGCATTTGGGAAAGAGTTGTAGACACTTTTGACAGTGAATCTGCAGGTCAATTAGATCAACTGGAACACATGATCAGCTTGCCATATCTTCTCTATCTACTCAGAGTTGCTTCTATGTGAAACTTTCGGAACTTGACTATGCCTCCCTCCTCAAGATCTATCCCCTAACTCTCATTGCTTAGTTTTTCCACTCTTGTTTCTGGGCTGTAAGAGTTGATAGGAAGTAGTCACATAACTATATTGATGGGTTTCACCACACATTTGTACCATCTAAGCTCGTGGGGGCTTTCACTCTCCTCTTTTTTTAGTCATCTCATTTGTTCAGCAAGTATTTATTGAGTGCCTATAATGTATAAGATGCTCTGGATGATATAAATAGGAATAAGATGCAGATCCATCATTTACGGAGCTTACTACTTTAGTAGGATAGGTAAGACATATACATATTTGAATCCTGTCTCTGTGCCCATGGGCCACTATTACCCCCTCTGGATCTGTTTCTTCATTTGTAAAATGAAGGGATTGGGTTAAATGATCTGCAAGGTCCTCCCCATCTCTCTTTACTATACTATAAATAATCACAACACCAGGTAGAGTGTGCCAATGCAGGCCCAAAAGAGGTGCAAAAAACCCAGTTAGTGTTTAGAGGAGGCAGAGACTGTTTCTGTTTGGGAGATGGAGCTGGAGTGAAGAGGGAGGATTAGAGAAGGCACCTCCAAGGAGATGGCTTTGAAAATGGAGTTGCTAACTAAATTCCCTGCAGTGATTGTTCTTTAACTTTTTCAACTCTACTTATGACCCTCATCCCACCCTCACCTTATGTCCTCCTTTAACGAGATGGCGTCATTGTCTTTCCTTGAACATCATCCCTTGAGAGAGGAGACAAGAAAGCCTCAGAACCATACTCTTAGATAAAAGTTTAAGTTGCCTAGGGCTGGTTTTCAACAAAAATTGTCACTCCTAGCAATTTGACTATTCAGAAAAGTTACTCAGCTCTTTCTAGCTATTCATTGATAGATACAGACTCATACCTGAATTCGAGATCCCAAAGACTAAAGGATGGTATTCCCTAGATCACACAGTTCTTTGAGCATCTTGACCATGACATTTCAATTTTTTCCCCCTATAGCAGCCCCTCTTAACAGTACTGAGAGAGATGACCAGGACATATCACTAACTTCAGGAGCCCATATGCTGGATTTTTCTTATTGGCTCTGGCTGTCTCCAGTGGAGAGTGGCTGCTACTGAGACTGTGCTTCAGCTGTGCCACTGGCATGGTAACTCTCTGCTGTGTTCCTGAATCTTCACATCTTAAGTCTGTCTACATTGACAGTCCACTTCACTGTGAACATGTGGAGAAATCAGCTTCCATTGGGTGTCACTGAATATTTACTTCCTCTCTAGTCATGAGCTTGTCATCACGCTGCTAACATACATCTTACCTTACTGAAGCTCAAGCTGTCTTTTCATCTATCAGTTCCTCCTCTTTCTGTTTCAAAGGAAGATGTATCCTTACTTATCAAGGCTAGTACCTCAATTTGTACCCTTGATTCTATAACTTTCTGCCTCCAAGAACTAGTTTCATCAGTTATCTCCTTCTACTTTTCGCAGTTTCAGTCCCTTGTTCTCCCCTGGCTCTTTACCCTTTGGCTTACAAACATTTTCAGATCTCTGCTAGTTTAAAAGAAACCTTTACTTGATCCTACTATATCATTCTGCCCCTTTCTTTGCTTTTACCACCATTTTTTTTGAACGAGTAATCTAGGGCAGCTAGGTGGTACAGTGGGTAGAGCTCTGGCCTTGGAATCAGGGGGACCTGAGTTCAAATGTGACCTCAGACACATGACACTTACGAGCTGTGTGACTCTGGGCAAATCACTTAACCCCAATTGCCTCATCAAAAGGCAAAAATGTACCTGATGTTCATGCCTTGTTTAGCTCTCACTTCAATTTGATAGCTTTTTTTCACTCCTTATCCTCCTTGTCCTTTCTGCAGATTTCGACACTGTTGATCATTCCTATCTATTGGATATTCTCTTCTTTAGAATTCATGGCACTCTTTCATCCTGGTTCTTCTCCTATGTGACTCCTTCTTTGTCTTCTTTTCTCTTTCATAATTCATCTCCTGGCTCTCCCTCCCAATCTCCTTTAAGTGTGAGTTTGCTTATAACATAGTAGATATTCACTAAATGTCTTCTGAATTGATGTTAAGGAAACAAGAGAATTTGCCTATGTTCTTCAGACACATTCCTGATAACTTTTCTGTACAGTCCTCTTTAAGTATTCTGTCTGGCTTAACTTTGTTAAAACTCTTGACTTCTGAGATTCTTTCCCTTAAAGTGTTATTTAGGCTTTGTGTTTTAATTTCTTGTTGTCTTTTAAGTGCTTGCCCCAGCAGTGTCCTTTTCCTTTCTTTTTGACCTCTACCTATTGTTTTCATGTTCACTCTTACTTGTTCCATCTAGTTTGGCACTTAGCCATGTACTTCTCATTGTTATTAACTTTCCTTGTATATATTTTGCTTTCCTAGTGAGATAATAAGTTCTTTCTGAGGGTAGGAACTATGTACCTTTTTGGTATTCCCCACAGTTCCCAAAAGAAGACTGTACAAATAGTTTCTGCTCAATAAATATTAATTGAATAAATGAATGAATTATTAAATGGTTAGTAATATGTTCTTTTCCTGTTCTGTTTCTTCTCTGTCCATCTCTTGATTGGTTATTTATCCATTTAGAATATACTTTTATAAGCAACTACATTACATCAAACTTACATAAAACATTTCATTTCCACAGCCAAATAATCTATATACACCTAGGAAGGGAGGCTACATATTATAGACTTCCCTCTCAGTAGAAGTTATGAAGGAATGAGAAAAAAAAAAGACATAATAGGTAGAGCAAAATCAGTCAATAGATAGCTAGATAAGATTTTCTTGATTCTTATTGGCTGGCAACCTCAAACTCCTCTTTCCCATTAACTTACAAAGAACTAGGGGCAAAAGGAGAAAAAAGCTTGGGTTGCCTGCATATTCGAATCCTTGATTCATAATATATGAAATTGCCAAGATTTGGTTAATTAAATTTTGAGTTTTAATTTTGTTTTTTAAGTGTTAATGAAATTATTCCTTGACAAAAAGTTTTCTTTTCCTATTGACTTCACATTTGCTGTTATTTATTTTGTTTAGATTCTTGTTTTTGACTCACAGTTTGGATTGGCCATTTGGCTTTATAGATTTACCCAGCTTTACTTGTTTCTCATTTGATTATTCTTTTAAAAAATTACTAACAGAATTCTCATAAAACATTGTGATTTTTCTTATTTTTGTAATCAGATACCCATAGCATTTCTTAGACTGAACAGCAAGCACAGTTAAATGTAACTTCAACTCTTTAATATTTATGTATTAAATTAGGTTTCATTGTGGTAAACTTTGACAGGGACAACCAATCAGAAACAGCCCATATTTATGAAGATGTAAAGAAGATGATTGAAGGTGATGGTTTTTTTCATTAATATTGCTTTTAAAACATTTTGGATGTTAACTTACAGTAAAAATCATTAGTAAAAATATTACTAAAATTATCTAATATGGATTTCTTTTTGTATGATAAGTAGATATTTTTATATAAAATTAGAGTGATAAATTACTGTATAACTTTGTAAAAATAATTACAAACCCAAATTTATATACTTACAAAATATTAAAGGTGGAGATTTATTTAATTTATTAAACAGTAGAGAAGCATGAATTTTCCTCTGTAATATCTCTGATTGTAAAATTTATTCCTGATCTACCTTAATCAAATTCTACTACAACTTTAAGTGAGATTGCCTCTTAAATTCCCTACTAGAACCAGTCTCAAACCTAAGAGATCCTTTGACAGTAGACTAGGATGCCATGACAAATTGCACTCACTAAATCACATAACAGATTTCACCTTGAAAACAATTTTAAGTTGATTGAACCCATACTTCACTACTTTAGGAATAAGTGATTTCAGGGGTATGGACACCATATCCACCAATTCTGATTGTTACCTTTCTGTGCCTCAGTAGAACATCTTTGTGAGTTGTTATGGCCAAAATTTTATCATCCTGTGATCAACCTTGGGATGAGTCTTTCTGAACTTAGGTAGGCTGGTCTTCACATGACAAACATAGCCCATGTTGAACACATAGAAATAACATATGCATTGATCACTTTGGAAATATTTTAGCTTCAACCAAATATGTGAATCTTTTCTAATAATGACTTTGAAAGGAGAATTTTAGTTTTAATATAAAATCCCAATCACATATTCACAGACAAAAATAGATGAAAGGGTGGCTGCCAACACCCCAGTACAGCTGCCTACCATTTAGTGGAAAGAAGTGAGCTCACTATCCCTTTGACTTTATGATTGAATAGGCAGAGCTACCTCTTTGATGATGCTGGGTCCCTGTACGTTTTATAGCCTTACCTCCCAGTTCACTTAACTCTTTGGTCCTCAACTGTTCATTTGTTCTTGTCCTATGTATTCTATTCCTGCTCTGTTTTTATGAATACTATCTTATGCAGAAAAGCCTGTTTACCTCTGCAACCTTTGGAAATTGTTTTGAATAACCTCGGACTGATCTCTTTTCTGCATATTTGACAATTGTTTTGCTCATGCCTCAGAACAGTTGTTAATCATGAGTGTGGATCTAGGGTTTGTGTACTGAAAACTTAGGCCTGAACTATTCATACTCCCATCTAGTTAAAAACACCAGGAAGTTTAAACACAACAGAATTTTTTTTAAAAGCCTGTAATGTCTATTAACTCACTGCCTTGTGTGGCATGCTCTTCTCCTTATTGCTGGTTTTGGGCCACCCAGATAGTAAAAGATAAAGTAGACTTTTTAGCTACCTGGTCCCAAGAAAGCCTTTGCTATGCTATAATCCTTATGTCAGAGGTTCCCTTTTCGTACTGGCTCATGGCTGGCATCCAGACAAACTAGGAACTTACTATCTGACACAAGCTAAGGAAAGTGTTGTGAATACACAGGGAACTCACCAAGTTGCTTATGCTTTAAAAAGATATGGGCAGAGGATGGAAGCAAAGGCATGGAATAGCAGATGAATAAAAAAGTGGCGCAATACTGTAAGAATAATGA
Source organism: Vombatus ursinus (assembly GCF_900497805.2). NCBI lineage: Eukaryota > Metazoa > Chordata > Mammalia > Diprotodontia > Vombatidae > Vombatus > Vombatus ursinus. The sequence continues at coordinate 9,718,803 of NW_020954639.1, read as the reverse complement.
TGAGAGGCTCAGAATAAGGTTAGCAAAGAAAATTTTTAAATATTGGGAAAAGAGGACCAAGAAGAGACAAGATTGATGCTTGGGGTGAATGAGATATTGGTAACTGATAACAGAAGAAATAATACTGTTCAGTTTTATTTTTGCTTCCATTTTATCTGCCAAAAAGAAAGTCTTTTTGACTGGAAAATATGGAACAGAGTTGGCAATATGGAGCCGATGCTCAAGAAAATTAGGAAGACAGAGCATATAGCTACCACTTACAAGTTTAAGGTATTAGGCTCACATGAACAGATATGCCAGAGTTGTGAAAGAACTGACAAATATAATTACTAAAACTGCTATCAATGATCTCTTAAAGATCATGACAAGTGGAAAACAAACCTCAGTGTTTGAAAAGGGCAAAAAAGGATGAGGCTGGAGTTTATAAGCCAATGAGTTTGATATCAAATCCTGGCCCACATCTGAAACATATTAGGAAAAGGATGGTTAGAGAACATCAATGCAACTCATGACCTAGCCCTCTCCTTCTCCCTCCCAGGGACTTAGGTCTAGGGAGCCCTCAATAGCACAGACCACAGAAGGCAATTTGATCACCCCCTTACTTCACGCATTCTAATGGCTCCTTATTACCTCCTGGACAAGTTATAGACTCCACTGCTTGGCAATTAAATCTCTTCACAAACTGGCCCCTTCCTACCTCTTCAGTTTTATTATAGATTACTCTTCTGCATATGCTCTTTGGTTCAGCCAAATTGTATATTTGCTGTTATCACATACAACAGTCTTCCTCCTGCCTCAGAATTTTTACAATCCCTGGTTTCCTTCAAAATTAGTTCAAATGTTATCTTCTTTATGTATCTGTTCTTGGTCCTCCCCTAGCTGCTATTACCTTCCTCCAAAGTAATCTTGTGTCTGTATTTGTGTTTTGTATGTACTTGGGTTTTTGTATGTATAAATGTGTGCAGCTTGATATTAGAACCAATTTCCCTGCAAGTAAAGAATAAGGTCTGGGATAGCTACATATACTTCTGGGAATCATAGTTCAGGTGGAGAGTTAGTGTCCTCTTGTCTGGGAGAAATTTTATCATGAGGTGAGAGTTGGAATTGGAATTGAAAGCAGGAGAGTGTCTTTTTTCCAGTTGTGTTAACAGAATACTAAGCAGTTTGTCTGGTGGTCCCATTAGCAATTTTGGCCAGGAGCAGAGAGGTGGGACATGATTGCAGTGGGATTGGAGAAGTGGACCAAGCTCAATCCATATAGACACTGATTGCATCTTGCCTGTGGGAGCTCTAATGAGAGAAGCCATTTCTGATTCCTGGAGATGGCAAGTCTTTCATGCTTGCCTTTGGTACTTTTTGCAAAGAAGTTAATGATAGTAATTGCTATGGGAGAGTTGTGAAAGACTTAATCCCTCCTGATTTCTTTGCCTGCAAATGTAGGCATTCCCTCTAAGGCTTCATTTTCCCTTTGTTCTTTGAGTTATTTTAAATTTCTGATTTCATAGTGTTTCCTTTTCTAATTTAACCTGACATAAAACTATCATCATAAATGTTATGTTATATGTATCTATTAGTGATTTAAAACGGAAGGGGCTACAAGGGAGGAGATCGTCGATGGCTGGGACTGATACATAGAAAGCGGGATAGAGGTTCCATCCCTCTGTCTAAAATGGTAGAGTTTGTTTTCCTAACTAAAGGCTCCAAGCAAAAGAGAGAACCTCAATAATTTTTGATTTATAAATTTTGGTAAATTCTCTAAAAGGCAGAATTTAACTTTACCTGGGATTTTCTGTCTTAAGGCTAAAGTCTCATACTAGTTTGCCACGGTTTTCTGGTAAGGCATGTGAATGTATGTGTGTGTGTGTGTGTGTGTGTGTGTGTGTGTGTGTGTGTGTTGTGTGTGTGTGTGTGTTTGTACTGTGTAATTTTCTTCCCATTATTTTCTTCTTAAGCAGGCTCAGGAGAGAGGGATGACAGAGACTGAGAAGTCCTCCCTTCCCACCTTTTGGTAGGAAAAAGGGTTTGAGAGGAGTGACCCCACTCCAAATTCCAAACATCAGTTACTCTGTCACTTATATAGTAGATATTGCTGGACAGTGCCCTCTGCTGGTTACAAATACATTAAAATATTAGAATAATCTTGAAGGCTGAAGCAATTTCACTTTTGATTTGTATCCTTAGTACCTGGCATAGCTCCTGGCACTGAGTAGGTGCTTAACAAAGGCTTGTTGATAGATTGATGGATTGAACAAGTATTGGAATCATAAAACACACAAATAGTTCATTACACTCATACTCTCCTGGAAGGTGGAGAGTGTGAGACAGCTGAATAGATATTTCCTACTCATTTTGGAGCTGCACAATTCACAGAATTATCATGAAGGGTTGGTAAGGTCCACATCTTCTCTGCTATGGCATGGTTTTGGTCTTCCATCTCTTCCTTCCCCAGATTTCACACTGTTGAGGAGAACTTCGCTGGGGTGACCACACCTGACTCTTGTAGATAGAAATGCTTCAACTCAGGAATTATTTCCAAAAGGTAACTACCAGCCTGGAAATACCCATTCTCAGGATTGTTATTACCTGACCATTGCTCAGAAGAGGAAATAGAAAGGCAAATGATGGCAGACAGGAACCAAAGGTCAGAAACTCTAGTCTCCGCTTCCCCCAGGCAATTTTAGCTTCTTGCCATATTCCCCTCTCCCTCAAACACCCTTAAGGGATGAAGAGGAGAAATCCTTTCCCTCTCCTCCTTTTTATACTCTGCTTTGGAAGTCCAGGAAGAGAAAGTTCACAAACTAAAAGAAATGTTATAAACCATAGAATCCGGTAGGTTCTTCTTATCAGAATTCTTTCTCCTCACTCTCAATTGCCAAGCATCTCAGAGGCAGTTCTAGTTACTGAGGATCAATGAGAGGCATTCACAGTGTTCTCTAAGCAAAGATTAATAGACAATTCAGGGTTTTTTTTAAGACTTCTGTTTAAAGCTAAGTCAGCAAAATGAGACAACAGTGCAAGAGAGTGGAGAGAGGTGACCATAATAAAAGTCCATTATGGTAAAGTGTCTCTGAGGTTATAAGAAAGGGTGGGTTGATGAAATTCCTGTAGGAAACTGTTCTGTTGTTGCACTAGCTTGTTTGAATTTGTCTAGGTCTGTGGGAGGTGCTCTTTTGCAACAATACCCTTTAATCTTAACAATCTGATTGGATGGACTCATTAAATTTATCAGAGGAGCCTCTGAACATCACCATTAAGTCTAGAAAAAGGAGCAATGATCAAGACCTGTTTATCAAGAACAAGTCAGGACAAAGTAACCTTATTTCTCTTTTTGATTTGGTTGGTAAACTAGTAAATCAGGGGAATACTGAAAGTATAATTTTCTTAGGTTTAGCAAATCATTTGATAAAATCTTTCATGCTATTCTTATGTGGAGAAAAAAAGATTCGGACTCAGCTGTAGTACAATTAGGAAGATTCATAACTGGTTGAATGATTGGACCCAAAGGATATTTTGTGCACTTTGGCTGAAGATGTAGAACTGCTGGGGATCAGGTTTATATAGGACTTTCAGACAAAGGGTCTGCTGGGGCAGAGGTGGACCAATGAGGTAGAAGAACACAGGCCGAAAGCAAAGAGAATTTTCTAAAGATGAACTGGAAAGGCCTATTCTAACTACACCACAGGGTACAGAGCACAGAAACTTTCAGGTTGAGGGAGGTGGAATTAAAACTGTTAGAAACTTGCAGAAGAGTTTCATCATCCTCTTCTAACCAGAACTGGGTAGGGGTAAGTCTTAAGTGAACCAGTACTCTGTGTAAACTGAGCCAGGCCTGGTAGAGTGGGACTATACTCTTCTGGCTATTTAAAGAGTAGCTTAGTCATTTAAAAAAATTCTGAGTTGATAGACCAATTCACAACTTGGTCAGCAGTTGAGTTGGTGTGCCTGTCTTTCTTCAACTCCTCCATCACTGACTAATTTCACCTTTTGTCATCTTTGTCAGTTTAGTGGGTATAAAGTGAAACTTCATGATTGTTTTAATTTTTATTTCCTTATTATTTATGACTTGGAGCAAGCATCCAGATACAATTTTTTTTTAAAGATTGAATGCAGTTTTAATATAGTATTCTATACAGTAGGGATATTTTTTTTTTTTTTGTTCGGCAATAAGGTTAAGTGACTTGCCAAGTGTCAAGTCTGAGGTCAGGTTTGAACTCAGGTCCTCCTGACTCCAGGGCCAGTGCTCTATCCACTGCGCCACCTAACTGCCCCTTCAGTTCTTCTTTTGACAACTATTTGTTCATTATCCTTCCTACCACTTATCAATTATGTAATGGCTCTTGGTCTTAAATATCTAAGATCATACATCTTGGGCATCAGACCTTTATCAGAAGGTTGATTTTTGCCAATTTTTAAACCAATTACATTGATTTTGTTCATGCAAAAGTCTTTCAATTTCATGTAATCAAAATTATCTATTTTATCTTTTTCTGACCTTATCTATCCTTTGTTTGATTTAAGAATTCTTTCCTAGCCATAATTGTGTGAAGTACTACCAAATATGAAATTAAATAGAGATAAATGTAAAGTCTTACCCTTGTAATCTGCCTTCTGACCTCATCCCTCAACTGAAATTACTTTCTCCAGGTACATCACTGATCTTAATTCCCAAATATTATGAACTTTCCTTGATCTTAGTTTCTCTTATCCTCTCTGCAGCCTTTGATACAGTTGGTGGGTAACCTAGAGAAGGCTAGGTGGTGCAGCAGCTAAAAAGCTGGGCCTGGAGTCAGGAAGACCTGAATTCAAATTTGGTCTCATACCAAACATAAAATATTTGGTAAATAAAAAGTAAAAAAAGCTAATAAAAATAGCTGTGTGACCCTTGGGCAAGTCACTTACCTTTTGTCTGCTTTATTTTCCTCAATTCTAAAAATGGGACTAATAATAATAATACCTGCCTCTCAGGGTTGTTGTGAGAATCAAGCAAGATAAAATATTTGTTAAACACTTAGTATAGTGTCTGGTATTTAATAAATGCTTTTTTCCTTCCTTCCTAGACTCGCTTTCTTTCCTGGGTCTTTGTTCTTCCTGGTTCTTCTGACAGCTCCTTCTCAGTGTTCTTTTCATGATCATCATCTTTATCCCATTCTTATGTATGGGTGTACTCCAAGCCTCTACTTTTTTCTCTTTTCCCTCCCCTTTCTGTACTTTCTCAGTGATCTCATCAGCAAACATGTGCTCAAGTGGTACTTCTCTGGAGATAACTCCCAGATCTTTATATTCATCTTCAATCCTGACCTCTAGTCCACACACACCACCAGTTGCCTATTGGACATACCCAACTGGATTTCCTATAGACATCTCAAATTCAATATTTATGAAACAGAATTTGTTATCTTTCCCATAGAGCCCTTCCTAATTTCTCTATTTCTGTTGAGGTCACCATCATCTTTCTAGTCATCTAGTTTCATAGGCTTAGAATAATTATTAAGCTCAGAAACCCTTACTTCTCCCTCATCCTTCACATTCAGTCATTTGGCAACTTGTTGATTCTATCTTCACAACATCGATCACATCTGTACCCTTCTCTCCACAAACTTGGTCACCATTCTAGTTAAGTCTTTCATCAGCTTTCCTCTGAACTATTTATAATAGCTTTTTATTGGTCCCCTGACCTCCAGTGTTTCCTCTCTGTAATTCATCTTCTATAAATTAATGTTCTTGATTAATAGGTCTACCCTTATTTTTTCTCTGCTCAAGAAATTCCATCTTCTGTGTCTTGCCTCTAGGATAAAATGCAAATTCCTGTTTTTGGCTTTCAAGGCTCTTTGGAATTTGTTTCTAGCCTACCTTTCTGGGTTTACTGTTTATTATTCTCCTTCATCTACTTTATGTTCCAGACTAATTAGTTTGCTTGTTATTTCTCTTACGTGATACTCTATTTTCCATCTCCATGCCTTTGTACAAGTTGTTCTTTCATGCCTTCTCACCTTCACTGAATCTCTAGTTTCTTCTAAAGCTCAACTCAAGTAGTACCTCCTATATAAGGCCTTTCTATATCTCTCTGCCTCAGTTGCTCTTATATTCCCCTTAAAATTCCTATGTATTTATTTTGCCTATACTAGTCTATGTATATGTTGTTTTCTCCCAATAGAATGTAAGCTTCTTGAGGGCAAAGATTGCTTTGTTCTTGTCTTCCTATCTCTAGGACCTAGCACAGTACCTATTGTAAGTACTTAACAAGTGCTCGTCAAGATTGAGATTAGATTAAAAGAATCAATTTCATAAGTACAAAATATGGGAAGCCAGGCTAGACAGTAATTTATTTGAAGACTATCTGGGGATTTTAGTGAACAAGTGTAATATGGCAACCAAGAAAGCATAGCATCCAGAAATAATAAGATGATAGTCCTTTGGTTCATTTCTACTATCTGTCCTAGATATGAATAATGATAGAAAAGCTTTACAGTTTACAGTTCAACTGTACATCAAGATCTGCACAATAGACTTTCTTCATCTACTTGGTTTTTTCTGTGTGAGTGGTTAGACCAAACTTTTGAGTTGTTATGTATCTCTTTTAGAAGGTTCTGCAATGTTTCATAACTTTATGTAACCAGAATAATGTCATCTGCAAACAGGAACATCTGGACAACCTCACCATTCTCTTCATCAGAGACTCTATGCAATTTCCTCCATTATTGCGGCAAACACTTGACAAATGTATATCTCCTTTTTCATGCTTTGCATGATATTTATAGTTAGAGAGTTATTGAACAAGGTTATCTCTATTGTATGGTTTAGAATGATAGGAGAAATACCTTCTTGGAAAAGAGCCTTGTGGGAGGCATTTTGTTCTATTGAATCAAATGCTTTTCATACTCAACAAATGATCTTTTATTCTCTGCATCTTTTGGTCAGTTGAATAATAGTAAGAAGAAAAGATTGAATGACCCCTTTTCAGTTAGTTATGTTACAATATTTTAGATGTGGTCTTAATAGAGAGCAAATACTTAATTTCCTAGTCAGGAGGATAGTCTCAACTCTTGTATCTGGCTTTCAGGGCCCTCCGCAATCTAACCTCCCCTCACTTGTTCAACTCGTTTTCTATACACCCCAACACATCTTTCATTGCAATCAAGTAGGTTTTTTTCTATTCCATATACCATCCCATTCATTGTATTTAATATGCATTAAATAACTATGATATGTGAAGCACTATGTGTGATCAGTGCTGGTGAGACAGAGACTTAAATGAAGTAGTACCTGCCCTCAAGGAATTTATATTTTCCTTGGGAGACACAACACAGATAAGTGCAGCAACCATTTTACTTATCTGTCTCTTCCTCTGCTTCAAGGGCATTAGGGCTTTGGCTCAGTAGGGAAGTGAAAGAGAGAGTGCTCAGAAGTGAGAGGACACAACAGCATCCTAAGTACTGCTGTGGTGAAGGGTGGAGAGTGGAATCTGGCTGGAATGGTAGTGTGCTCCCTGCTTTGACAGGCTGTTGAGTCTACTCCGCAGGCTCCAAGTTGGCCTAGCAGAGGCCAGAACTAGTCAGAAGTTTTGCTAGTAGCCAGCATATATCAGAACTTGAGTTCTGGATCCCAGGCTGAACCAGACTTTCTGTCTAATCAAATGACACCTCCCTTACTCCTACCTTGCTAAAGCCCCCCAGAAATAGTTTTGTCCAATCTTGAGGTATCCTTATAACTGATTTACCTCCTGCCTAAATTGAAACACATATGAGCTTTGTCCTTTTGTTCCTTCAGGGAGTCTCTGCCCCTGTGGATAGCAAAATATAGCAAAATTGTAATTATAAACTAGAAGCAAAATCACTTAAAGGTTTTAGAATGGACCATGAATTTGTTGATTCCTGAATTTATGGTATTATGTTGGGATGTGGTTTTGGGGTTTTGGTATTAGTTCTGGTTCTGATTTGTGATGGCACTGACAATTTTACCCATAGTAAATGATGGTAGAGGTGGGATTCCCAGACAGATGTACCAGTAGAATTCCAGGGGTAGAATTCCATACCTGGGAATGCCACAGGTTCCTCCACTTGGGATAGCCTTTATGGGTAGGCGCTGAGAACCTGATGAGTATTTGTACTTGGGTGGGTGAGGATTGGCCATGCTACCTTGATCCACAAATGGCAATCCCCACTGATTTGATTAATCGGATGGTTTAGTTTGGTTCTGGGTTAGAAATCAGTTTCTCTGGATTAATTGGAAAAGACTTTGCCAGCAAGTGCCCCTATGTGTTTGTCTTGTCCTTGTTTTGGTTTAAGTGTTTGTATTTGTGTAACATCTAATATGTCGTTAGCCTTGTCTGTGTTTTATGTCTTGGTAAAATCCAACTGACTTTTCCCTGTGGTCTAATCAGCCAAGGGAAAAAGAGAGAAAAGAGTAGAAACTTTACTGTGAAACTTTCAAAGCCTTCAAAAGAAAGTCTCTGCATTTCTCACTTTGGCTAAGTTGAGGGTGCAGACAAGACAGATAAGAAGGAAGGGAATCTTTTTCCAGTCTACAGAAATTTATGGCATTGTAAAATAGAGACTAAATTTGTGACTGAAATATAATTTCTCTATTGTGAATTTCCAAATTATAGTTTGAATGTTTTTATAAATATTGAAATGGTTTAGTGAGTTTTGGGGTAATACTCTGTAATATTTGTTTTAAGGAAAAATAGGAATAAAACTTTGTGAAAGTTACATGGAAACAGCACTTAGACTTTTTATCACTCTTTTACTGGAGAGTGATAGATTTATCATTTTAGTGTAATGGAGGCAGGTATTTCAGTAACTAGAAGGGAAAAAAAGGAACCGAAGCTAGTTTGAAAGTAATATCATTGAAGTTTCAAAATGAAGGAAAAAATGGGTTTGCAGTTTAAATTTATCTGCTGTTTAAGAATTGCCTCTTGTTAACTCTTCTCTTGACTATGAAAAGAGAAGAGCTTATTTAAATCAGGAAGCAACTTAAAAGTAAAATTTAATTTTGGAAAATGTTTTGTGTTACTACTGTATTTTCTTCCATGAATGTTATAGCAAAATATAATTGTTTAGGTAAACTAGAAGCAAAGTCACTTAAAGATTTGGGAATGGACCATGAATTTGTAAGTTTATAGAACCCCCAAAAGGCAACAGTATTGCAATTAATTCGCATTGTGTAATAAAAAACTTGTGTTAAATTGTAAAGGACAGATTCTGTAGAGTGAAGAGAAGTTCTGCAAATAGTTTGTGATATGATTGGGAAATATGAGATGAAATTAAGAAAGTAGAAGAAAGTAAAGAGAAGCATCAAATCAGAATATGAAAGAAGCAAGAAAGGGGAAGTTCTGAAGGGCTTTAATCAAAGTCCACTGAAAGGATATAAAAAGAAAAGAAGGAAGAAAGTTTTATCAAGTAGGGATAAGAGGAGAATGGGTAGAAAGTTAAGTTGGAGTCTGTTTGCACTTATTGTGAATGGAGGGTTTGAAAGTAAAGGGTTTGGAGTTTGGAAAGAGGTTTGAGGGAGGTTTTTTATTCCATTGAGATAAGAAGGAGGTGAGAAAATTTATGTGGTTATTCTTCATGATATAGAAAATAGAGAAATATAATTGCAACATGAAATTATTTGAGGATGGTATGTCAAAAGTCTGTCCTTAAAGGCCTATTAGAAGGGTATATTTTAGTTGTATATGAGGAATACAAAAAATTCTCATGGACCCTAAAAGAAGGGTCTTTAAAAGATTTAAAAGATTTTAAATCTTTGGTAGTACACTAATTGAAAGCAACAGGCCCTGTAATGTGAAGTACCAGTAGTAAAAATGGCCCTTGAGAAAATAGATCCAGATGTGATTGAATTTATTCTAGTCTCGTTTTAAGTGAGATATGTTCTTTTATTAGGATAATTGTGATATTTGACCCTGTATCAGTAAATCAGCCCTTAATGGAAAAGATACTTAATAGTTGCAATTAAGGCAATATGTTTAGAATCTGCAAAAGCAAGTTTTGTTAAAGGTATTTTATCATATTACTCTATACTGGTCTTTAATGCCAAAAGTGATAAAATGAAGTGATTTTTTTATGCAAGATAATTTGGAGATGCATTCAACTGAATTGATGTCATTTGACTTAGAATAAGTTTTGTTTCATGTTTTAAATACATAATACTGTGTATGTTATTGTGTTTCTAAATTTTCTAGTATTGTGAATTTTGGGAAACCATTGTATAAGAAATACTGTTAAGAAGATGATGCAATTGTGTCATTAGAAAGTTTAACTCCTTTTGATCTGGATACTGTGAAATTATTAATTGTTATCAGAAGCTGTTATAATGTTAAAACATATCAAGTATTTAATTGGTTATATTTTAAAAGGGAAGAATAATAATTACTTTATGGGAAAAGGGAGAAAAAAAGATGACCTTGTAACATCTCCTTACTTATAAACTTGCCAGGTTCCTTGGGACCTTCTGCTTGGGCAAGGTCATAAAATATTATTGGCCCTGTAAAAGAACTTGCTAAATGTTGTGAAGTTCTAAAATAATAAATTGGCTTACTGAGACAGTGGGATCCCCTCTTCCATCACAAACACCTCTTGCCAAAGTGGAAGGAGGAATTTACAAGTTTTCATATAGTATAGAAGTGATTTATTTGATGATTTGTGATAATGAAAATTATGAGATTATACCTGGATGTAGCTAGTGTTTTTCTGGATTTTGAGTGAACTATCATATATTCACTATCTTTGTGGAATTCCAGAATATAATTATTTTCTTAATTTCTAATGATTGATTTTATACCAGGATGAGTTTAAACTCAAAAAATAAGAAGAAGGAAAAAAGGATATTGAATGATTTTTTTTTGGAAAGGCCTGGTAAACTTTTTATTCTTTACTATCAATGAAACAACATGAGAGAAATAATAATAACTGTATCGAGCCCTAAACAGTAATTAGTGAAACTTGATATTTGAGGTAAAATCTCTTGGGACTGGAATTTTATATTAATTTGAGTTTTGAATTCGAGTATAAGTGCTTGAATTATCATTAAATCAGTAAGCCACTATTAGAAGGAAATGCTATGAGCTATTCAAAGAGAGTGTGATCTGAGAACTGCTACAGGTATATGTCTGTGTCTGAGAAATTTGAGAGGATGTCTTTGCATAGGCAAAGAAAGGATCCTCTTAACTCATTGTGTTATTTCCTTTCTGAATAGGAATGTTTCCCATCTGTTTAATCCTGAGCCTGACTTTGATGCCTTGTGAATAATGTAGAACTTTGCTGTATAATTGGCTGCTCCAAAAAGTTAACTATGACTTACCTGAAATTAAACAGAACTAAGGATGTTTTATCCTGTTTTTCCTATGTTAAGCCACTCTGTGCACTTAGGCTTAGACTTGGAACACCAGTTTTGATGTTGTTAGAATCATATCCTTCCTTCCTTTCATAGCAAATCCATCTAACCTTGGCAGATAAAACTGTAATTTTAAAAAAATACAATGAATCTTGTTGTTACAATGCCCAAGCACTCTGAATTGCTATAATGGGATATAAATTACCTTATTGTATAGCCTACTCCTTGTTCTTTCTACGACTCTGTTGTTTATAACGTTAGTTCCACAAGGTCTGAACTGGTTGTTGCCACATGAACTAATTATCAGAAAGCCAATATGATTAAGTGTTGTCAGGTTTTACTAAATTATCTAGCATTATCCAGAGAACCTCCACAAGTGACCTGGAACCTGGAGATAGTCAAGGAAATACCTACACAAATCTGTCCTGATACATGCACAGAAGCTTAACAGATGCATAGGAGGTGCTTGCCAGATACATGAAGATCATGGACACTGCCAAAGGACTTGATACCCCTAAAGCTACAGTTATATTGAATTTCTTTATTCATCCTATTGTAATATTGCTTGTTCTATTAGTTCTTTGTGTGTTAATGGACCTATTCTCTATTCTGTAAGCTTTTTACCATTTCTACTTGGACTGATACTGATTTAAGAATTGTTAAAAAAAAATTATGAAACTATCAGTAGTCTCAAAGGGGGAATTTGTGGGTAGCAAAGAAAGAAAAAATGATTCCATTTTGTGTTTGGTTCCTTTATCTTGCCCCAACCCTATTTGTAATGCAACTTTTACCTTGTCTTCAACCTTCATTACTACTGAAACAGCAAGGACAATCCTATCTGTTAGGGTGGGTTACAAGAGATTGTTAACCTGAAGAATAACCTTTCCTGTTCCTAGCCCCCAGCAAATGGCCTGTTCAAAGCACATCATGTCCCCTATTCCTACCCTGCCAGAGCCCCCACCTCCAGCAATAGTCTTGTCCAATCCTGAGGTACGTCACACCCAATTCACCACTTGCCTAAATTGAAACCTATGTAAGCTTTGTCCTTTTGTTCCTTCAGGGAGGACCTCTTTAAATTCACACATCCATAGATAGCAAGGAAGATCCAAAGGACAGAAGTCCATCCATTCTCTGAAAATAGTAGCTTAGGATACTTTCCAAGCAATTTTGCTCAGCTGTACAGAGGCATAAACTTCCAGAGAATGCTCAACTTTGGACCTTTCCTGTTGATTAGGAAACTAACTAGAAGCATGGTGAGGGAGTTAAATAAGAGAATAAACGAAACTTTGATGGGGGAAAAAGTATTAACAACGGGGAGATTAGGGAAGATTTCACATAGAAGGTGGCAAATGAACTGTGAACCTTGAAGGGAGATAAGTATTCTGAGAGGTAGAGAGGAGGAGTATATTTTAGTCATGGGGGGCGCTATTCAAATGCATTGAGGCAAGAGATGAAATATTAAGTTCAGGTAAAAATGAATAGCCTAGTTTTACTAGAACATAGAGTGTTTAAGGAAGACTAATGTTAAATAAAGTCATAAAGGCAGATTGAAACCACATTGTAGAAGGTCTTAACTGGCATGCTGAGTAGTTTTATTTTATACAATAGGCAATAGTGAATTACTGTAGGTGTTTTTGGGTGGTGGTTTTTGTTTTTGTTTATTAGCATGTGATTGACATGATCAAACCTCTGCTTTAGGATGATTATTCTGACATTTGTGTAGGGGATGGACTGGAGACAGAAGAGATCAAAATTAAGGAGACCAATTAATTAATTGACCAATTAATGGAGTAAATAGAACACCGGGCCTGGAACCATGAAGACCTGAGTTCAAATTAGTGACTGTGTGACAAATCATTTCACCTCTGCCTTAGTTTCCTCATCTGTAAAATGGAGAGAATAATAGTACCCCCCCCCCGAGTTGTTGTGAGATCAAATGAGATAATAATAATTGTAAAGCTCTTAACAGTGCTGTGCTTGGCACATAGTAAGTGCTATATAAATGTTAACTAGTATATTACTAATTAGCAGGCTACTGTGGTAGCCAAGGTCAGAGATGTTGAATCCCTTAACAAGGACAATAGCTATGAGAGTGGAAAGAAAGGGGCATATGTGAGAGGTAGACTTATTTGACAACAGATTAGATATAGGTGATAAATGGAGTGGAGAGTCAAGGATAATTCCAAGGTTTCAAACCTGGGTGACTAGAAGGATGGTAGTGTGTTCTGTAGATATTGAGTAGTTTGGAGGAGGACGAGGTTAAGGATGAAAGGAGGTAGGGTATTTGACATAATGAGTTTGGGATGACAATGGGACATTCAATTAACAATATCCAACAGACAATTGGTGATATGGCAGTAGAATTCAGGAGAGAGATTAGTGATCAATACATACATTTGGAAATTATTTATATAGAAATAATAATTGATCCCACTGGAGCTGATGAGATCACCAGTGTAGAGATGTAGAGAGAGTAGAGAAATGGAACCAGGTTAGAGCCCTTGGGGGATAGTGATTAGGGGTGAGGAAATGAATGATGATCCGGCAAATGAGTCTGTAAAAGAATTATCAGGAGAATCAAGAAAGTACATTTACACAGAAGCCATGGGATACTTTGTAGGGCATCATTACCAAAAGCTGAATAGAGTCCATGTATATTACTCCTTTGCCTTGCTTTTATTTTGTTCGTATTGCCTTTTCTCTTTAAAATGTCTCTTCCCCTTTTATATGCCTATCCAAATGCTATACATCCTTCAAGGTTTCACTTCCTCTATGAAGTCTCCCTTCTCTAAATACCCCATTGTGATCTCTCAGACACTCAAACATATATTATTTTGTATTAGTCTTTGCTTCATATGCATTAATCTTGTCTTTCCCATGACAGTATAAACCCTATGATGATAAGGACCATGTTTTTTATTTCTTTTATATACCCTACAGGAGGAATAGTATGGTGTTAAAGCCAGGATGACATAGGTCAAAGTCTGCCTTTCACACATACTTCCTATGTGACCCTGGGCACATCTCTTAATTTTCCAGTGCTCTGGGCACTTATGTCAAGCTATAAGTTGCAGAGAAGATGCTGACCTGCATTGGCAGAGAGGGTTTCCTTACCTGGGAGTTTCTTATACCAGGTGTAAAATCACAGATCCATTCCCCATCACTATAATTACTATTAGAAAATTGTAAATAGTAGTAAAATGATGAAAATTTCATTTCATTTTCTTCCAGACTTTGGTGCAAATTTTCAAAATGATGAGTTCATAGAAAATATTACGAACATTGCAGATAATGTGTTTTTACCAGGTGCGTTTAAAATTGTATCACTGTGCTAATTATAGTTTGTTGAATATACTTAGCTCTGTATTTTGTTGTTTGGTTGTTTCAGTTGTATCTGACTCTTTGTGATTGGGGTTTTCTTGGCAAAGATATTGGTGTGGTTAGCTATTTTCTTCTCCAGCTCATTTTACAGATGAGAAACTGAGGCAAACAGGATTAAGTGACTTGCCCAGGATCACACAGCTAGTAAATGTCTGAAGCTAGACTTGAACTCAGGAAGATGAGTTTTCATGACTTCAGGCCCAGCACTCTATCCACTATGCCACCTAGCTGCCCTGGCTCTGTAGTTTACTACCATGTTAGTTACAGTAATTACAATATCAATAATAATAACTCACCTACTTATAATACTTTATGGTTTAATGAATAGCCCTGTAAGATAGTTGGAAATTATACTTAATAAAAAATAACTAACCTTTAGAAAGTAGTGCCATAGTATCTTTTAAATTATTTGTGTGAGACAATATGCTTCCGAACTCTGGGAATCAGTTTTACCATTAACTCGTTGTGGGACCTTTGGCAACTTATATGATCATTCTGACCCTTGGTTTCCTCATTTGTAATATGAAGAACTTGGATATAGATGGCATTCTTGATCAGGTATAGGTTGCCCTTGATGACCTCTTAGGACCCATTCTGCTTTGAGATTCTGAGTCTATTCACCAAAGAAGGTGACAATAATGGGATGACATAAAATTCAGTATATAGGTTTAAGACTTGGTTTTGCCACTTACTAGCTAAGTGACCTTGGACAATTCACTTAAAATCTCTCAATCCCAGTTTCCTCATCTATACCTTAATGATAACAATACTTGCCCAACCTACCTCAAAAGGTTGTTGTGAGAGTCAAATGAACTATTTATAATATACTTTTTAATAATCCCTTTCTATTCAACATTTAATAAATCATGTAATCATTGAGTTTCAGAGTTGATGTTGACCCATACAGATGACCTTAGAAGATATCTAACCAACCCTTTACCTGATCATAAATCCTTTGCAAAGCAGTCCTCCAGATTCTTCTTTGAATCTGGTCTTTCAGGTTCCAAATTCATCTCTCTCTCAGGCCACTTCTCTCCATCTTGTCCACAAGGATATTATGAAAGTCAGTCAGTAAATAATGAAAGGCTTTGACACATGCCTTGCTTAAACTTTAAGTATATTATCTGTATGGCATTCTCCTAACAGTCTAATCACTTTGTCAGAAAGAAATGAAGTTAAGTCAAACAAGTCTTGCTCTTGATGAAGGCACATTGACTCATAATTATTGCCATTTCCCTTTCCAAATGCTGTGCGTTGGTCTAGTTGATCAAGTTCTTTGTGGGTTCAATGAAAAGACACACTCATTAAAAGTGTTGAATCGTTTAATGGAGATAATTGAGAAATGGTATTCAGCTATTTGAGTCACATCTGACCCAGAACACCTGGCTCTGGGGTACGTTGCTGTCTCCTCCAACTGAGAGGGCTGTAAACCGTTCAGGACAAAAGTTGGAGTGTGGTGACCATATCTTCAGTTGCTTCTCTATCAAAGCCTCAGTAGAAGCAGTATCTGTCAGGGCAACACCAGCTGTTCCAGGAAACCAAAGCCCAGAGAGGTTGTGATTAGTTTAAGATTATAGAGATATGAGTAATTAGCAAATTCAGGATTTGAATCAGTAGTTATCAAAATTGGATTTGACTTCAAATCTAGTGCTCTTTTCACTCAAGCAAGGTTCAGAATCATAGAGGGGGCAGAAAGGTTAGGTCAGCCAGACAATAAGAGAGGAAGAGAAAATAAAACAGGTCAGACAAACTAGGTATAGAGTGGTTAGACACCGAGCTTAAGTTGAGGCAAAGACAGGATCATTAGCAGCTATGCGGATAAGCTGTTTCTCTGGAGACAAAGGCCACTGCATTTCTGAGGTTGTTTTTCTATTTTTTATCATTGGCCACCTAGGGCTACCGTAGTTGCATCTAGGAATAATCCTCTGGATATTAAAGAGGTTTTGCCCTGTTAAGGTTTTAAAATGGGGAATTATTCTAATGTGCACAAGACCTGTAAGTTTCATAGCAAAGGCAGAACCCCACATCTTTTGCCCTGATTCGAGGCTCATTGAGGGTCCTGCATTTCTAGCAAGTCCGTCCTCTAGGTCAGTGGGTTAGGTTTGTGAGGGTACCTTTGTATGTATCAGGCCAGATTGCTAGTCCTTTCTGCTAGGAAATCCTAGCATTTACCCTATGTATCCAATCTGTTGCCAAATCTTGTCATTTCTATCTCTTGAATATATCCTCTTCTCTTCAGTCACACAGACCCCTCTCTTCACAGGCACCTTCACTTCAAGCCTAGACTATTGTAATAGGATTCACCTATTGAATCTTCTTTCCTCAAGTCTCTTCCCATTTCAGTTCTTCTTTCAGGGAGCAGTCACTGAAGTATGGGTCTGATTATGTCGCCCCCCCACCCCGGGAATAAACTTAAGTGACTTCCTATTACCTAGGATTAAATATAATATTCTCTGTTTTGGTTTTACAACCCATCATGACCTGTCCCTTCCTATATTTCCAGTCTTTTACACTTCCTTCCCTTCTACATACTTTATAATCCAGCAGTACTGGCCTTATTGTTCCTCCCATGTGACAGTCTTTCTTCAGACTTTGCACCTTTTCTTTGCCTGTCCCCCAGGGCTAGAATGCTCTCCTTCTCACTTTGGCCTCCTGGGTTCTCTGACCTCCTTTCAAGACTAAGCTAAAATCTCACCTTTGAGAGGCTTTTCCTGGTCTTCTCCCCACCCCAACCCTCCAATATCTTCCAGAAGAGATTAGAGTTCATTTACACTGCATATATTTTGTATACAATGTTAATATGTTGTCTCACATTTAGAATGTGAACTCCTTGAGGGCAGGGGACATGTTCTCGCCTTTCGTTGTATCTCCACTGCTTAGCACAGTGCCTGACACATAGTAAATGCATAGGACACATTTCTTGATTATTGACCAAGTGTTGCCCACTGTCAAATGTGAACTACCAAAGCCTCCCACCAGAGGTCTCCATTCATCCGGGAAGACTGTCAGCCCATGATATTCAGGTAAAACCCAGGGAAGGCACACAAATTCGCACACAGAGTATAACATGGAATAGGAGATGCTGATGTTGATAGCCTTGTATAAGCTTCTAATGGTTAAGTCAGAATTCTTGTGTGAATCTTATGTGACTCCCTAGCATTTCCAATTTCAGGGGAGCACTGGTAGGAAAGAATGGCTCTGGAGAACCTTCATTTGTTTATGTCTGTGGGGTTAAGGAAGCTAAGAAATCAGTCTAAGTCAGATAAATCACTGTGGAAATCTGCTTATGAGTTCATTCATCCTCAGGTCTGCTGGCTACCATGTACCTGAGAAAACATTATCTGACAGGTTTTTCCTCCTTGGTTAGGGAATAACAGCAGGGAAAAGAATATAGGCTTCTGAAAGAATGAGTTTTATTAATAGCTTACAATTTGTGTCCTCATATCCCTTCTCCTTTAAAACAGCATCAGTCAATCAACATTAAGTGCCTACTATGTGCTAGGCACCGTCTTAGCCTTTGAATCAGTTGATACAATGAGAGTTTCAGTCATTAGTCTTGGATACCAGATTTCGTCTACAAGACATACTGTCTTTCAGCATCAACCATTACAATACATCATTAGCATTCTAGACTTTTCCCTTTTTACTGTATTAACAGATTAGTCATAAACATTGCCTAATGAGCATCTTTTTGCATATATGTCCACACCATCTTCTCTGCCATGTGCCTGGTTTTACTCATTCTGACGCCAAATGAGCTCAGTACAAGGTTCAACCCCCTCTCCTCATGAGATATGGCCTTTATTAAATCTTTAAAATTTTTTGTTTTTCATTATTTCCCTATTATTATTCCCTTAGATTCTACTGGATTAAAGGATCTTCAGTTTCAAGAAATGTTTAAAATATTTGAAAAACAGGCAATTAAGTTGCAACGGTAAGCATTATTCAAATAACTAACTTTTTATGGCTGGTAATTTTAAACGTATTTGTTGTATCTTTCTCATTCTGTTGTAGATTGGATGAATCTTATAATAAAAACATGAACAGCAATAAGAATAACAAACTATAATCTCTTTAGTACTTTATGATTATATAAATATAACTTTTGCTTAGCTGTAATTAATGTGTGTAAATCATTATCATTTCTATTTTTTCTGTATTTTACTATATCTAGAGAGGCTTCTCTAAATGCATACATTATATTTGTGATTTTTAATGGCAGAATAGTGCTCTATTTGCTAATACATCATAGATCATCGATCTGGGGCTGCAATGGATCTTAGAGAACAGCTAGTTCAATCTCATTTTACAGATGAGCCAGACAGTGTGCTCGCTTTATTAAGCACTTACCCTGCTAAGCATTGGAGATGCAAAGAAAGGTAAAAAAAAAGTTCCTGTTGTCAAGGAGCTCACAGGCTAATGGGAGAGACAACATGCCAACAAACTTGTATAAATGAGATATAATAGACAAGAAAAGTTGGAGGGAGCCTCAGAGGGAAGGCACTACAATTAAGGAAAAAGCTTCTTATAGAAGATAGGACTTTAGCTGAGACTTGGAGGAAGCCAAGGAATTCAGGCAGCAGAGGTAAAGAGGGAGAGCATTCTGGGCCTAAGTGATGGCCGGTGAGGCCAGTATCCCTGAATTACAGAGTGTGCGGATAGGCTATAAGGTGTTAGAAGCCTGGAGAAGTAGAAAGGAGTCAGGTTATGAAGAACTTCAAAAGTCAAATGGAGGATTTTATATTATATTCTGGAGGAAATAGGGAGCCACTGGAGTTTTTTGAATAGGAAACTGGAGTGGCAGGGTATGTGTGATATGGTCAAGTCTGTGCTTTAGGAAGATAGGTGACAACTGAGTAGAGGATGGATTGGAGTGGAGAGAAACTTGAGGCAGGAAGACCAGCCAGCTGGCTCGTGCAGTAGTCCAGGTGCGAGATGATGAGTGTTAGAGGAAAGAAGGGAAAGATAGTACAAACATCACCCTCAGCTCGAAGGTTATTTGAATAATACTCTTTTTGTTGGTGGAGATTGAGTATTCTCCCTTCTGATTGGAGGGCTGGAAGTTGAAGCAATAAATGCTACCCAAAGCCTTCATTTATAGAGGGCTCAGAACTTTCCAGGTCACTCTCCATTCTCCGTCAGTGTCTCTGCTTGATTCCAACTCTACAGAACATCATACCCCTGGTGCTTCCTATTCTCCCCCCACATTTTTCAGCATCCTTTTGTGTATCATCTTCTCTTATTATATTGTAAGCTCCCTGAGGGCATGGAGTATCTTTATTTTTCTTATTTGCCTCTCCAACACTTAGCAAGTACTAGGCACATAGTAGGAACATAATGAATGTTTATTTAATTGAATTGAACTGAAAAATTATTCAGTGATCTTAACTTGTGTGAGAGGTGGAATTGGTGAAAGTTTGAGAGGAAAGATGGAAGCCTGAAGATAGGATCTCTCTTTCCTGTCGTGTGCTTGCCAAGTCTACTCACACAGTCTAAGAACATTGATTAATCCATCTCTGTCAACAAGGAAACTCCCATTCAGATGACCTTTGAGCCTTGGGTTATATTTCTACCCTGGGCTGAAACTTTTTACAACCCTTTACAAATGTCCACCAATGAAGAGAATGTCAGGAATGACACCTCGGTAGTGAGCCCGGGTGACTTGGTTGGTTGATTAGTTGTTTGGTGCCTAGAAGGATGGTGTTACCCTCAACAGTACTAGAACAGTCAGGAACAGGGGAGGGTTTTGGGAAAAAGATGATGAGTTCAATTTGGGACATATTGAGTTTAAGATATCTGTAGGACATCCAATTCAGTATTTCCAATGGGTATGTGGTGATGCAAAGGTCAGGAGAGAGGTTACAGAATGACAGGTACATTTGAGAGTCATCTGCATAGGTATTATAATTGTAATCAAGGGAACTGATGAAGTCATCAAGAGTGGTGATATAGGGGAGGAAGAGAAGAGGGCTCAGGAGAGAGCCACTAACTAACACAGTGGGCATGTCTTAGATAAATATGTAGCAAAAAATCCAGACAAGGAGTGATCAAACAAATAGAAAGAGAACCAGGAAAGAGCAGTGTCATGTAAACCTAGAGAAAATAGAATATCAAAGACAGTGCTGGGTACATAGTAGGTGCGTAATAAATGTTTATTGAATTGAATTGAAATTGAGAAGAGGGTAAGTGACAGTGTCATAGGCTATAGAGACCGAGAAGGATGAAGACTGAGAAAAGGCTGTTAGATTTGCCAATTAAGAGATCATCAGATAAGGAAACTGATGACCAGAGTAGTTAAATTATTTGTCCAAGGTTATTCATATAGTAAATGTGGCAGAACCAGGGATTGATTCCACATCCTCTGACTCAAAATCAATTATTTCTTCCCCTCCTTCCTTTACCCCTTCTTTTCTCCCTTTCTCCCTCTTCTCTTCCTTCTTCCCTTCCTTTTTTCCTCCCTTCTGTCCTCTCTTTCCTCCTTCCTCCCTTTTTCTCTTCTTTATTTCCTTTTAAAATATGTACTATTTCATCAATTTTGTTTCATCTGTGGGCAGGGGCCATGTTAATCTTCTTTGTATAATTCGAATTTTAGTGTATTGCTGCCAAAGCAAGCACAATGCAATGATCTTTCCATAATACCATTTCCCAACTGTTGAATATTTGTGTTCCCTCCATATTTTTTGCTACTCTATGTATAGCCAACCCATGAGCATCATTGTAGAACTTTTCTTTTGAATCAATTCCTTGGTGTGTGTGTGTGTGTGTGTATGTGTGTGTGTGTGTGTGTGTGTATTCCCAATAACAAAATTGCTAAGTTAACCAATATAATCAGTTTTATGATTC
Organism: Vombatus ursinus; assembly: GCF_900497805.2. Taxonomy (NCBI): domain Eukaryota; kingdom Metazoa; phylum Chordata; class Mammalia; order Diprotodontia; family Vombatidae; genus Vombatus; species Vombatus ursinus. Next base: position 9,697,248 of record NW_020954639.1, on the reverse strand, counting down.
TGAATATGTACTACCAGATGGTCCTCCAGAAAACCCCACATTTATTTGCCTTGCTACTAGAAATGTATACATATTTTCCCATAATCTACTCAACAGATTTTTAAATTTTAACTAATTTTGCTAGTTAAATGAATGTGAAGTGATATTCTCCAGTTGATTTAATTTGTATTTGTTTATTGGTGAGGTTGATCATATTTCAGATGTTCATTTACTATTTCTCTTTTCTCCTCTGTAAGCTGCTTATATCCTTTGACTCTTTGCATGAACATGAACAATAGTTTGCATTTTATCTTAGGGGCAATAGAGAGCTATTAATAATTTTTGAGCAGAACAGAAACATGCTTAGACCTGTGTTTTAGGAATTTGGCAGCTATGTGGAAGATAGATTAAAGACAGAAGAGACTTAGAGGCAGGGAGACTAATTAGAAGGCTATTGCAAAAATCCATATGAGGGGAGATGAGGGCCTGAACTAGAGTGGTGACCTTGAGAGTAGAGAGGAAGGGATGAATATAAGGGAGATTATGTAAGTAAAATGGAAAAACTTGGCAACTGATTGGATGTGTGGGATGAGGGAGAATAAAAAATCAAAGATTACTCTGAGATTGAGAATAGGGAAATTACGAAGTCCCCGGTAGGCTTCCCTACCCAGCTTCCCCATCCACCCTGGCAGAACCTGAGCTGCTGCTCGACTCCAACATCCACCTCTGGGTGGTCCTGCCCATTGTCTTCATCACCTTCTTCGTGGGCATGATCTGCTGTAGAGCAACAAGAAGCTCACCCAGGAGCAGGTGTCCCACAGTCAAGTCTTAATTCAAAGTAGAGTCCTCAGGGAAAATGGAAAATATATTCCCAAACAGTCTTTCTTGACATGAAAGTATTATTTGAACACCCCTGAGGGTGGATTTTTCAAAAGAAACAAAGAGGAAAGTAGTTCTGCTGTCTCTTATGACAGATCCTACCACACTCACAGACATGATGAAAAGAAATGTAACAAATGTACTTCCTGTGGTTCTTATTGGTGATGGATCGACATGACTTTCTCAGGATTTGCAACAACCAAGGTCCCATTTCCTCTGACCCTCCGATTTAAACCCCTGCTATAGCAAGGAATTGAATTGCTACTTTAGATGCATACTGGTGGAGTTCTGCATCGTGGTACTTCCTCAATGTGTTTGGACTGTGAAGCATTTATTCCCTCATTCTGGGCCAAGGCAATACTGCAGACTAATCTCGAGTGATGCAGGAGCAGCAATGATCATGCCTGCAGACACTAGCAAAGCTTTTAAGACTGAGTGGGAATCTTTGGAGGTCACTGATCATCAGTAGGCACTTGATGATGTTGAAGAAGAGCTCATGGCCCAGGATCTCCACTTTGAAGGCATGTTCAGAAGGGAGCTGCAGACACCGCTTTTCTGAAGGGCCAGGCAGTGGTTAAACCAACGCTGGCATCTCAGGCACACTGCTAGGGGCTCAAGGAAATCGTAAGAGTTTTGTTGTTGTTGTTGTTGTTGTTGTTTGTGTTTGAAAAACTCAGAATAAGAGAAGTCTGGGCTGAACACCTGAAAAAAAAAAGAAAATAAGGAAATCAGAGGACTGATTGGGTTTAGATAATGAGTTATGTTTTGGAAAAGTTAAATTTGAGATATTTATGAGTTATGTAGACAGAAAGGTCTATCAGGGAGTTGAACATGTAGGCCTAGAGCCCAAGAGTGAGATGAGGACTCAAAATGTGTGTTTGGGAGTCATTTGCTTAGAGATGATGATTGAATCAATGGGACTTAATGAGATCACTAGAGAGAAAACGTAGAGAGAGAAGAGGGTCCCAACAGGACTCTAAGGTACATTCACACTAGGGAAATGGGTCATTTATGATGATCTTACAAAAACTGGTGAGAAGAATTGGTCAAACAGTAGGAGGAGAAACAGGAAATAGAAGTGTTATAAATACTCATGAAGGACAGGGTATGTAGAGTCAATAGTGTTAATACTGAAAAGAATTCAGAAAGGATAAGAATTGAGAAAGCTTTGAGAAAACTATCCCTGAGTATCAGTGGGAGGGGACCCACGACAGGAATATTGTTCTAGATTGGGTATCCCAGTGGACATCTATGCCAGGTTCAAGGTACTCTTTGGGTCTGTACCCCTAAAAACGTGGATCATGAGCCTCAACCAATATGAATACCTTTAATAAGCAGTATACACAATTAGTTCAAAGCACACAAAATTAATGAAATGGCATAGTTAGAATAGTAGCAACAAAATGTTTCCCTGGTAAACCTGTGGGTTGTAGGAGAGTGCATGTCCAAACAAACACTAAAGAGGATCACAGACAATAAAATGAATGATTTTGATTAAATAAAATCAAAGATTTTACTCAAATAAAACCAATACAGTTAAAATTAGAATGGAGATGGTTAACTGGGAAAAATTTTGCAGCAAGTTTCTCTTGTCAAGATCTGATATCTAAGATATATTATCAGCATATGGACAAATATACCAGTATTATATGCTGATGACTCAAAAGTTGTAATAATGATAGCCATTTTCTAATAGATAAATGGTCAAAGGAGATGAATAGATAACTCTCAAGGGAAGAAATCCAAGCTTTCAACAATAAAAAGTATGAAAAAAGTACTTCAAATCACTCATAATTAAGGAAATGAAAATTAAAACAACTCTGAAGCTCTACCTCTTATCTATCAGATTTGCAAAGATGACAAAAAAGGAAAAATGACAGTTGTTGGAGGGGCTGTGGGAAAACAAACGTGCTACACTGGTGGAGCTGTTAATTGGTCCAACTATTCTGAAAAGCAGCTTGGAACTGTTGCTCTCTCTCTCCCCCTCTCCCCCAATCAACTATACATACCTTATGACCCAGAGACACAATACTAGGCCCTTCCCCTCTTCCCCCAGAGATCAAAGAAAGAAGAAAATGTGTACAAACATATTTATAGTAGCTCTTTTTGTAGTGGCAAAGAACCGTAGACTAAGGGGAGTGCTTATCAATTGGGGAATAACTGAACAAATTTCATCATGTGATTGTGTTCTGGGCTATGCTTATTTTGGGCCATGCCTTCTAGTAGTTTAGGTCTGATATTGTCATGAAATGAGACATTTGTAGGCCATTCAGCCATTAACAAAAGGAGATGTACTTGATTATATCAGGGGAAGGATGCATCAGTGACATGTTGAGTTGATTCAGCAGAGTGAAACTGTCATATCTCTGAGTTGCCCATCATAGTCTATTTGACAAACCTCAGATAATACCTGGAACTCCTTATAGATGTTTTATGCATGGTGACCAGGAAGTAATGCCAATAACCTGAGCCATTAGTCCTCATGCCCAACCAAGTCTCAAGGAGGGTTTAAATACTTTTTAAGGAAAAACTAGCCCTACCTTACATGAAAATGGAGGTAGGGGTATTAGGATATTGTTGTACCATGGAATGTAATGGAATATTATTGTGATATAAGAAATAGTTAAAGAGATGATTTCAAAAAAAATTAGGATGACTTGAATGAAGTGGTGCAGAATGAAGTGAGCAGAACCTGGAAACAATTTTTACAGTAACAGTATTGTAAAGAAAAACAACTTTAAAAGATGTAAGAACTGATTAATGCAATGAATCAGCCATGATTCCAAAGGACTAGTGATAAAATACATTACCTACGTCCTGACAGAGACGAAATGAAATCAAGGTACAGAATGAGATCTACATTTCAGACATGGCCAGTGTGGGATTTATTTTGCTTGACTATACTTATATGATACAATGATTTTATTTTATTATTATTTCAGTTTAGGAGGAGAGGGATTAGCAATAGGATTACTACAATGAAAAATTAAAAGTAAGAAAAAAGAGTCATTGAAGCATATAAAATGCATAAAAGAGAAAAGAATGAAGGTCATTGGAAAACACAGACAAGCAGGTCAGCTTTGGGGATATAACATGTTGAATCATATCCTTAAAGAGAAAAGCAAGCTGTTCATAAAACCAATTTATGCCTTCATGTGTGATCCTATCTTTCATCTTTGTATGGAGATATTTATCTCATTTGATGTTAGTTGAGTTGATGATTAAAAAGCTCAAAAACAATAAAAACCACCACCAACAAAAAAGATTGGAGAAATGATGCTGCAAATATTGTATCTTTTTTTTTTTTAGGAGGATGAAAGTAGAGTCTAGTGGGGTTAACTTATGTAACAACCATTCAGGAAATGCATGGATTGGATGCCTTTCAAAGGGGCATAGTTGCTAAAGACCACGAGGGCTATCTTTCTTCCTAGTTTTATAAGAGACAAAGCTATCATGAGATCAGAACTGATGGCAGAGTTTCCACTGTAGCAGCAATTTTTAAATCTTTCTGAAGAGAGACTAGAGAGAGATTTGGAGAGAGTGAGCAGTAAAGATGAGAATGGCTGCAGTTGGTGTTTCCCCCTTATTATTGCCTAAACACAGTCAAAACTGGTTACCACTAAGAGTTTCTTTTATTTAAAATACTTGCTTACTGGTTATTTATATTTTAATGATGGTGTTAGATAAGCCTAAGATAATTTTTGTTGCACCCTAAATTAGTGGATAAGGGGAAAAGCAATGAATAATTGACTCCATCAGATTCAGCCAGCTGGGAGAGCACCTTCCAGTTTGACAGTTAGGAGATTGCCTTGGGAACATGGCAGAGTAGCAGGGAAGAGTACAGTGAGCCCCCTTGTGGAAACTCCCACAAACTGATAGAGAAAACACGCCAGACAGAATATTAATTAGGAAATCCATTACCAGTCACAGTCACTTTTCCAGCCCAGGGTGGGCATAGGGAGATAGAGAGGTTTGTGGACAGGGTCTGGTCAGGAGTACAAATGGGGTACTATAGCCCAGGGAGAAGTTGTGCACCAGGGCAAGAGGAGGTCTCAGATCCATACAAGGGCACTGTGTGCAGGGTGCAGCGATTGACATTGTCATCCTGGGTCACAGATCGAGTAGATTGAGAAGGGGATCTATGCAGAGGGGTGGCAGACCCTAGGCTCTGCAAGAAGCAGTGATGTGATTCTGAACCCAGGAGCAGAGTGAGTTCTCAGTTCCAGCTTCTAGCCCAATGTGAAGTCTGCAGAGGATTTATGAGGCCAGGAATTACAGACCAAAGTGGAGCTTGTACTTTTGTCACTCTGAATCAGAAGAACTGACTGATTAGTAGTTGAGTCCAGTAGTGGTCTATTCTTTTTTTTTTTTTTTTTTTTGGTTAGGCAATGGGGTTAAGTGACTTGCCCAGGGTCACACAGCTAGTAAATGTTATGTGTCTGAGGCCGGATTTGAACTCAGGTCCTCCTGAATCCAGGGCTGGTGCTCTCCACTGCGCCACCTAGCTGCCCCAGCAGTCTATTCTTGCTCATACCTGAGACTAGGTCAGAAAGTTACAGGACTTAACCAAGAGGACAACATTCAGACTTTGCCCTAGCTCAGACCACTTTGGGAGCACTGACAGCTTGCAGGTGCTCAGCCTGAGCTGTCCCTGAGATCCTGGGGATGACATAGTATACAGTAAAGAAATAGCAATGTGACCAACCCAGACCTTCCCTCCAGAGTATGCAGAGCTTGGCCCTAACAGAAAGTCTGAAATCAGGAAGTAGGCTAGAAGATGAACAAAGAAAAAAAAGGAATCCCATCATAAAAAGCTATTATGCTGAAGGGATGCCCTAGACACAAGCAAAGAAGAAGTGACTACAAAATATTTAGAAGCAAAGCCTCAAAAATACAACTTGGACGTAAATTCAGCTAGAATTTCCAGAAGAGATGAGATAAGAGGTTTTTTTAAGAGCTAATTTTTTTTTCTAATAAATGAAATGTGCTAGAGGAAAAAATTGGAAAAGAAATGAGAGCTATAGAAGAAAGGATTGATAAGTGAATTAACAGCTCAGCAGAGGTACAAAAATCTTGTCTAAGCAATAAACCTGCTGAAAATTAGATTGGGCCAAAAAGAAACCAATAATTTCATGAAACAATAAGAAATAATGAAATAAAGCCAAAAGATTAGAACAAATAGAAGAAAATGTAAGGCATCTCATAGCAAAAACAACTGGCCTGGAAAACAAGAGAAAAATGTAAGAATAAATGGACTACTTGAAATTCATGACCAAAAAAATAACTTAGACATTTTAATTCAAGAAATGATAAACTACCCAGATCTTGAAAAACCAGTGAGTCAATAAGCATTTACTAAGTGCTGGGCACTGTTCTAAGTGCTGGAGATACAAATACAAACAGAAAGAAATACAAATAGTTCTCTTCTAATGGAGAAAGCTGAAAATATAAAAGGGAGATGAAAATCAGTACAGGTGGGGTGGGGAAAGAAATGGTAGAGAATGTCCTGTAAGTCAGTAGTATAGCCCAAAGATGAATAAAGAGATGGCTGTCCTGGGTCACCTCCTTAAATTGAAGGTTCTGGGAGGAACCAGCCAGTCAGGGGGAGAGATCATAGGAACAGAGAGTACTTTCAGTGTGAGAGAAGTGTGAGAGGTAGCCCTAAGGTGGATGAGCTTCCAGGGCAAAAAGGTTTCTATGGCATGGTAGACAAAGTCTACACGAGTCAGCAGTAGTCTCACCGCTAATTGCTTCTGTGTCCAGAGAATCTAGGGTTTTCCCTCTAGGCTGCCAATGTAAAACCTCATGTCAAATCACTTCCCTCCTTTCTTCACAAATGGCACAAATCAATTACTCCACTCTTGGAGATCCCAGAGGACAAAGTGCAAGTAGAAAGAAAACCCCAAAGGAAAACTCCCAGGAATATCATGGTCAAAATTCATAGCTTCCAGGTCAAAGAAAAAAGTACTACAAGCAATCAGAAAGAATTTAAGTACCAAGTAACTGTAGTCAGGATTGCACATGATTTAGCAGCCACCAGCACTAAGGAGCAGAAAGTTTGGAATATGATATTTCAGAAGGCAAAGAATATAGGTTTACAGCCAAGAATAACTTATCCAGGCCATAGAGGGATTCTAATTAGAAGTCCTGGCTGTTTCTGTTGTGTCTTTGTGATCTTAAGAGAAGAATGGAAGGAGAAGAGGAATATACTAGGGAGGAAAAGGAAAGAAAGATTAGAGAAAAATTACCTCTGCAAGTAGAAGTCTTTAAGGAAGCAGCTTCCCCCTCATTAGATTTTTCTTAAAGACTGGGGGACCACTTGTCAGTTATTTTAAGGGATATTCTTTTGTGTGTGTGTTGGACCAGGTGGTTATTGGGGTTCCTTCCAACTTTCAAATTCTGAGATTCTGTGACTAGGAAAAGTTCCTATAAAAATAAGATGTGGAAGTTTTAGTGGATTGTGAGCTTAAAAGTGATTAAACAGTGTGGTATGGCAGCTGTCAAAGGGAAGGCAAACTTATTATAGGTTAAAAGAGACATCTAAGTCTACTGAGTTTTCCCTTTGGCCGGATTTCATCTGGTATATTGTGTGAAAACACATGTTAATGTAATAGACATGTTTCCAAGGCTCCCTGAAAGTAACTAGGGTTAACAATCAGTGCCCATTGGTGAAGCAAGGAAATGTGTGCAAGCATACATTTCCCAGAGTTTTCAGGTTTTCTGTTTCCTTTGCCTTTGAAGAGACTTCCTGTTGCCAGTTTCATCAACTTGGGATGTAAAAGAAACACCTGTCTGAATTATATTTTGTGTTTTTATTTTGAATGTGGCCTATCAGTTTTGGGTTCTGCGTTAAGATGTGCATAAAGTGATTGTGCAAGAGATTTATGGATGTGGTTTATTGGAAAGATACATAAGAACAGTTATTATTTGTCAGTCTCTTGCTTTTGTGAATGCAGCCACAGCAGTCCCTGCATAGGCAGCCTCAGATGCCAATTTGTCACCCAACCCTAGATACTCAATTACTGGGAACATGGAAAGTCCCTTCACTAAAACAACCAGGAAATGTTCAGGGAGAAGTAAAAACCAGTGCCCTATGTAATGAATCATTCATTATCCCTTTGGTTTTATACCCCAAAGTAGAGATAGATGGAAAAGAATACTGGCAGTACCCTTGTGACATTTCCCTCTGTGGTCAGGGGCAAAATATCTCAAACAGAAATAGGAGTTCAGAAAAAACTTGTGACAAGATGTAGATCTCATCTATGGAGGTCAGGTGGGGAGGAGGTTTGTTTAAAATTCAAAGAAAACTAATCATTGTCAAATAGGAACTTAAATAGAAAAGAAGAAATTCAGAGAATGGGTAAGTGACTATCATGCAGGTAGCTGTTGGAGTTAACACTCAGAATAATGTACAAATTTGATTAAGAAACCTAATTACTTGAATGTTGATGGCACATTTAAATTGAATTTAGAATGCTCAGAAGATTCACTTCTGTGTAAACTTGGGTTTTGTGCAACAATTATTAATGCAAAATATATTTCACATATGAAATTTGTTTTTTTCTCTCCAGAATGATGAATGAACTAGATAGTCTTGAGCTTGTAAGTATGATTTACTTTCAAATTGAAATTGTCTATTTCCTGCAGTAAGTGCATCAGTAGCTCCCTGCCCTCCATACATCCAGCAGTTCTTAGGTCCAGGCTCTCAAGTGATCTGGTAGAGAGTCATCTAGAGAGCCATCTAGCTGTTGAAGCGAATGATGCCTGATGTTCCAGGCTTGCGTAAGGAGTGAAAGTGGGGAAATCCTGGAAAGAATAAGTAAGAAAAATGAAATAATTTTCTCTCCTCCAATGAGGAGAGTCTTATGCAAATGTAAGGTTTAAGTTCACAAAAGTTTAAATTAACAATAGGCTTCCTGTTCAGCTCCTACAGTAAAATCTTTTGATTCAGTTATGTGTATATATATTCTTTGACATAACTTCTTCATCCATATTTAGATGTAGATTTTTTTAGAGTATTTCTTCATCCTGATTGGTTTTTCTGGGTAGGAAATTTCAGATTTTTGCAACTATAATCTTGGGCTTGTGGTATTTAATGGTGTTAGAAATGTGGCCCAAGATAATCAGAGAAATTCCAACACTTAGGAAAGAGTTCAGTTTCCTATTCTGTAAAATGAGGGGGTTGGACTAGATGATTCTAAGGTTCCTTTCAACCCTAAGATTCTGTAATTCTATCACTCAGGAGTAAGTTCTGTCTTGCAAGAAATCCTGGGAATGGCTTGACACCTCATTATTAAAAGATTCAGTTATAGATTCTTGTGGTTTATGGACCTGATTGGTAACCAGTCCAAGTAGATTTGTTGACTTGGAGCCATCCTCCCTGGAAAACTATAGTGTTATGGTATAGGTTCCATACTATTTCACAGATTTTTCTATTTGTGTCTAGTTCTGGTGGGGCAAGTTTGTTGCTGTTAACTAGAATAACAACAGATATCCTAATGCAAAAAAAGCTGAGCATGTCAGTAGTAGTTTTTGGAAGAAAAAAAAGTTATATCGGACTGTATTTAGAAGAGTGAAATAGATAATAATTATGAGCCACTTGGAGATTTAAATATAAGCATTGTACTAAAAGTTATTTCTGACATTGCCAAATTTTAGACATGGATAAACCTCTGATCTGACCAAAGCAGGATATTCAGGATATTTGTAAAGTTCTTGTACTAGCATATTATACTGTTAATATTGCGTTAAGTCCAATGTAAAATTTTTCTAATCTGCTACAATGTCCTCTTTAATCATAGATCTGTCTCCTTTTCATGCTCTTAGACTACAAATTCTGTTTTTCTGTGACTTATTTTAGAAACTAAGCTATACATTGCTGATATAAGATATGATTATGTTCTCAGTGCTATTTATATTTCCTATTATTTCATAAAATTTTATTTAAAGAAATGAAATCTCTAAGAGTAGATTTTGAAAGTCTTTCTTGATGTTACAGTAGGATCATAGATTTAGAACTCAAAGGGACCTGAAAGGCTTCTGAGTCCAACTTGCTCATATTGGAGCTTGTTTTAGAAGAATTTCATAGACTTCCTTAGAACCCTCTGAGATTTGGGGAGCTACAGGATGAATACAGGGTTCTTTAGAATTACTTATGTTAATTTTAAAAGACTTCAAAAGGTGACAGGTGCTCGGGAAAAGATATTTTGATTAACTAATGATAAATGCATGCATGAAAATGAACCAATTTTCCCAAACTCTCTTCTCCAAAAAAAAAACAGAACAAAAATTGTTCCTTAATTATATAATCACTTTCCCTTTTTTTCACTGTTTCCACATGAATGGGCCATTTTTAAGGGGGAGAGGTAACATATATGTAGTTTTTTTGAGGGGGAGGTCATATGTTAAATACTTCCATTTTGATGTAGCTGATTAATAAGTAATATAAGTTAAGTAAGAGTAGTTAAATAAGAATAAACTAAGTAATGTAACTTATTGAAAATGAGTGAGGCAAAAATCACTTTTTTTTAGTTTGAAGATATTACAACAAACTGATAAACATGACAAGAATAAAAAGTCAGTGAAGTAAATTTGAGACGTTTATAAGTGAGACTTACATAGTGTACAAAAATGCAGAACCACAGCCCTTCCTCTCTAATGGTTTTGTTCAGGTACCCTTATTCTCAGTGGTACACATTGATTTAATGTTTTAATGGAAATGGTAATTTTTAAAAGAAGTCCCAAAATTTACTATTTTATTAAAAATTTTAATATAGTTATATTCCACTACAGTTCTAGTTTGTCATAGTGTATGAGTGACCCTGGGTTCTCAAAATCTTTGTCTGAGGAATGCAAACCCTGATAGGTTCAGTCCTGAAAAGACTTCACCTAGGGGCCCAGTGATGTACTGTAACCTGAAGACCAGCTTATCTAATAGAGGGACTCTTGATGAAAGGACTAATGATTATTTTTTTCTTGGTTGAAGTAGCCCATGAAAATAGTTTGATCATGCACGGGGTTTTTGCAGTGTGTTGATGAAGGAAGTATGCACACAAATGAAACCATAGAGCTTTTGAAGTAGTGAAGGACTCCTAGTTATGTAATGTTTCTATTTAAATCATTGTACATCAAGCAGTAGAATATAGATACTCAAACAAGGGTAATTTGGAGCCTAAATTAACTGCTTGTTCAAAAAATAGTAAATTAAACATCTTTGTTTTTTCATTAATTTCTTATTGTTAATTATCTTGATAACCTATAATTTGAGATACACATGTATTTTTCATTGTCACATAACAATGTAACATTTGCTTTTAGAAATACAAGTTGATTCAAAATGATTTAGATGTAGTAACAGAGGAAAGAATGATATTAGAGAATGAACTCAAAAAAATTAAAGGTCCAGAAAAAACAGAGGTTAGTATGATTTTAGAGTTTAAAAATAACAATAAAGATACTAGTAATTTGGGGTCAGGGCATCAAAAAGATATTTTGACAAATGATTTTGGTTATCCCTAACCTGTGTATTTGAAACAATTCTACTTTAAAAATCATGAAATAAAATAATGCCACTGCCTCAGGGTAATATTTTTAATCAGTTGACATTAACTATCAGGTAAATTTAAAAAAAGACGCAGCTAGGTGGCTTAGTGGATAGAGCACTGGGCCTGGAGTTAGGAAGACCTAAATTCACATGCAACCTCAGACACTTACTAGCTGTGTAACCCTGGGCAAGTCACTTAACCTTTGTTTGCTTTAATCTACCAGAGAAGGAAATAGCAAACCACTCTAGTATCTTTATTAAGACAACCTAATGGACAGTACTGGTATGCTATGGTCCACAGGGTCACAGAGAGCTGGACACAACTGAATGCTAACAAAACTTAAAAAAAAAAAAACCTTTAAAATTTTGCTGTCATCTACAATAGCTTTTATTCATTCATTCAACATTTATTAAATGCCTGCATTATGCAAGTCATTAGCGCATATGTTATAGGGAAAAAAGAGCTGACCTCAGAGTTAGGAAGACTTGGATCCAAGTCTTCTATCACATATATGCATCATATATATATATATATATATCATACATTTGTATATGTGATGTAGGTGTAGTATATATCATATCATATATTACATATTATATATGATCCTGTAGCTATGATTTACCATACATGATATAGGATGTGTTGTATCTATATCTATATATGTGAATCCAAGTCTTCCTAACTCTGAGATCAGCTCTCTTTCCCTTGTAGCATATGTTTTAATGACTTGCATATAGTAGGCACTTAATAAATATGTTGGTTGTTCACTTTGGTTAAGTCACTAAAGCCTCTTAGTACCTCAGGTAATTCTTTTAAAACTATAAGCTGTAAAACAATAGCTGATCTGTTATGGGTTGAGGAAATTTTCTCACCTGGAATCTCTCTAAAGCAATGAAATTACAAATCTGCCTCATTCCTTTTTACTCTCCCTACCCTTTTATCCCTCACCCTCCACTCTTGCCAATTGTTAAGTCAGCAAATCTTTCAGCATTTATTAAGCAATTACCTTGTGTGAGGCACTGTGCTGAGTTTTGGGGATGCAAAAAAGGCTAAAATAAGATACTTGCCCCAAAGGAGCTTCCATTCTAATGAGAGGGAGAAAAACATGCAGTAACTATGCACAAAAATGCAAATAACTATGTACATAAAAAATATATGGAGGCAAATAGGAAGTAATCTCAGAGGGAAAGGACTAGAAACAAGGGATCCAGGGAAGACCTCCTATAGAAAGTAGCATTTGGGCTGAGTCTTGAAAGAAGTCCAGGAAGCTAGGAGGTGAAAGAGGTGAGGAGAAGAGCATTCCAGCCGTGGTGGTCAGCCCCTGCAAAGGCACTCTCTCTGGAGATGGCTGGTCATGTGTGAGGAGTAGGAATTAGGCTAGCATAGCTGGGTGGTTGGGTGTGTGGAGGGAAGGACAATGAAAGAAGACTAGAAAGGTGTTAAGGAGTCAGATAATGAAGGTCTTTAAATGCCAAACAGGATTTCTGTTTATTCCTGGAGCCACTGGAGTTTATGAAGTGGGGGATTGGGGGAGAATGATGTGATCAGACCTGAGCTTTAAGATTACTTTAGGCAGCTGAGTGGAGGATAGGTTGGTGTAGAAAGAAACTTGAGGTAGGGAGAGCAACCAGAACACTATTGCAGTAGTCCAGGCAAAAGGTGGTAAAGTACAGGAGTGATTGTAGAAATGGAGAGAAGGGGATGTACACAAGAGATATTGTGAAAGTAAAAATGACAAGATTTGTTAACAGATTGGATATGTAGATCAAGTGCATCTATCACCTTACAGTAATTAACAATAACAATAATAATAATCTCATTGGCATCACAAATCCTTCATAATTTTTCTCTAAACTAAATTGCTAGGCTTGTTGAACATTATTCCCTGTCACAAACTATGTGGTCTGAACAAACCGACCTTCTTGGTGGTTCTCGTTTCATCTTTTATCTTTTTGTGGACCTGAAACCCCCTCTCCTCATTCTGCTTTTTAGAATTCTTGGCTTCCTTCAGTTTTCGGCTGAGGTGTCACCTCCTCCATGAAGCCTTGGCTGATGCCCTGGTTGCTAGTATTATCCCCATGCTCAAAATCACTTTGTACTGACTTTGTATATATTTTATATACACTTGTATGTGTATATGTCCCTTCCCTACCAGGAGAATGTAAGCAGAGACTCCTTTCTTCTTTTTCTTTGTATTTCCAGCACCTAGTACATTTTCTGAAACACAAAAGGTGCTTAATAAATGCTTATTGAGATACCTAGGTAGTGCAGTGGATAGAATACTAAACTTGGCATCAATGAGACCTGAATCTGGCCTCAAAATCTTACTAATTATGTGACTCTAGGAAAGTCATTTTACTTTTATCTGCCTCAGTTTTCTTATCTGTAAAATGAGGATAATAATAATACAACTACCCAGAGTGGCTATAAGGATAGCATTAATATTTGTAAAAAGCAGTTTGCAAACCTTAAAGTGCTATATAAATACTATTATTATTATTATTATCATATAGTATTTCTGGTATTCCATTTTTTGCCACCTTTCAATGACATGCTAAATAAACTGTACATATTGTGATGCTCCTAGAGCTTTTGAGGTTGGAATTGGCAGCACCTACAAGAAACAATTCCTATTATAGTTTTGTTGTAGAGGTAAGTCTTAAGGATTCAAGGAGTTCTTTAGAAAGGTTTGAAGGTACTAGGGGAGAAAGAGGGAGGTGCAGAGGGAAAAAGAGAAAGAGAAAGATAGACAAATGCAGGCTAATGACCAATTTTTGTGAATTACTGATTGCTTGAGGTTTTCAGAATATTGAGGCTTTCAGAACGTTGAAAGATTTTCAAAATATGCTTAACACACGGCCTTATGCAAAGTAGATGAACCTAAAAATATCTTTGAATGACTGAAGGAAAAAGAATGAATAGTGAATTTGTTTAGTCATTTTTTAGTCATGTCTGATTCTGTGACACCATTTGATGTTTTCTTGGCAAAAGTAGGGGGAATGATTTGCCATTTCCTTCTCTAGCTCATTTTATAGTTGAGGAAACTAAGGCAAACAAAGTTAAGTGACTTGCCCAAGGTCACATAGCTAGTAAGCATATAAGGCTAGATTTGAACTCAGGTCTTCCTGACTCCAGGCCAGGCACTGTTCCACCTAGCTGAACTAGAAATAGGTAAATGGATGTAATTATTCTGATAAAGCATGGTCTTTTTAAAATTGAAAGCTGCCTTTTTCCCTTTATCTTAGAAGATTTTTTGTAAGCTACATTCCCCCGTAAAAGGATGTTGCTATTATCATGAAAATAATTACTCAAGCAGTTAATTAAATGACAAAATGCACCTAGCATTGGCACAGCAGAATAAAATGATAGGCCTTGTGGACTTTATTCTGAGGACAACCAGGACTTCTTGACATTGATGAAATCACAGGTGCAGACTAAAACAAAAAAACAAAACAAAACAAAAACCAAAGGAAACTGGATAGATATTTGCCTATACTGGGTGAACTAAAAGGACTTTAAGAAAATTTGGGGGCATCAGGAGGGGTGGAGTCAAGATGGCAGAGGGAAAGCAGTGACTTGTTTGAGCTCTCCCCCCAAACCCCTCCAAATACCTATAAAAAATGGCTCTAAACAAATTCTAAAGCAGCAGAACCCACAAAAAGACAGAGTGAAACAAATTTCAAGCCAAAGACTGCCTGGATGGTTGATCAGAAAGGTATATTGTGCCGGGCGGTGAGAGGAGCGCAGTGCGGCGTGGGCACGCAGGCCACAGTGACCCTAGAGCAGGCCTCAGAGGACTGAATCGCGGGCAGCTATGGCGGTTTCCAGACTTCTCAACCCAGGAATGCCAAAAACAACTTAGAAGGTCAGTGGGAAAAGTCTGTGCCTGTGGTGAGAGAAGGAGCTAGGTCTCAGCCGCAAGTCTTGAGTGCAGCCCTGGGCCGTGGCTGTTTCCTGAGCTTCCGGCCCACAGACTGAGGGGGAATTGAGTGGCTGATCAGAAGACCATTGCAGGGATCTCTTGCTTTACTGGTGCTTGGATCTGGGTCACAGTTCTGAGGGGTGGTCCTGGGGCGAGGAGGAACACTGGTGTGGTAGTGCTTGTTGTGGTGGTGGAGAGAAAACACCTCGCCCCTTATCATACCACCTTGGAAGAACTGAAAATTTTCAGATCCCTAGAAGTATCTCTGAAAACAGCTGTACAAACCCCCAAAACTTGGGACAGTACATTCTCCATATTGGAAGCAGACTTTTACCTTAACAAAGAGTTTAAAACTCAAGTAATTGGTCGGGATCATGAGTAAGCAGCGCAAAAAGATTCAGACTATATTATCTTGCTTTGGTGACAAAGAAGATCAAAACATATGACCAGAAGAAGACAATGAAGCCAAACCTGATACATCCAAAGCCTCCAAGAAAAATATGAATTGGTCCCAGGCCATGGAAGAGCTCAAAAAGGATTTTGAGAAGCAAGTAAGAGAAGTAAAGGAAAAACTGAGAGTGATGCTAGAGGAGACCCAAAAAGATACTGAAGAAAATAACACCTTAAAAAATAGCCTAACCCAAATGGCAAAAGAAGTCCAAAAAGCCAATGAGGAGAAGAATGCTCTAAAAAGCAAAATTGGCCAAATGGAAAAGGAAGTTCAAAAGATTACTGAAGAAAATACTTCCTTAAAAATTAGAATAGAGCAATTGGAAGCTAGTGACTTTGTGAGAAATCAAGACATTGTAAAGCAAATCCAAAAGAATGAAAAATTAGAAAACAATGTGAAATATCTCATTGGAAAAACAACTGACCTGGAAAATAGATCCAGGAGAGAGAATTTAAAAATTATTGGACTATCTGAAAGCCATGATCAAAAAAAAGAGCCTAGACATCATCTTTCAAGAAATTATCCAGGAAAACTGTCCTGATATTTTAGAACCAGAGGACAAAATAGAAATTGAAAGAATCCACCGATCTCCTCCTGAAAGAGATCCCCAAAGGAAAACTCCTAGGAATATTGTAGCCAAATTACAGAGTTCCCAGGTCAAGGAGAAAATGTTACAAGCAGCCAGAAAGAAACAATTCAAGTATTGTGGAAACACAATCAGGATAACACAAGATTTAGCAGCTTCTACATTAAGGGACTGCAGGGCATGGAATATAATATTCTGGAGGGCAAAGGAGATAGGATTACAACCAAGAATCACCTACCCAGCAAAACTGAGTATAATCCTGCAGGGGAAAAAATGGTCATTCAGTGAAATAGAGGACTTTCAAGCATTCTTGATGAAAAGACCAGAGCTGAATAGAAAATTTGATTTTCAAATACAAGACTCAAGTGGAACATGAAGAGGTAAACAGGAAAGAGAAAATCATAAGAGACTTATTAAGGTTGAACTGTTTACATTCCTGCTTGGAAAGATGATATTTTTAACTCATGAGACCTTTGTCAGTATTAAGGTAGTTGGAGGGGAAAAAATTATATGTACGTATATATAGATATAGAGAGATAGATAGAGGACACAGGGTGAGTTGAAAATGAAGGGGTCATGTCTGGAGAATAAAATTAAGGGGTGAGAGAATTATACTAGGAGAAGGAGAAAGGGAGAGGTATAACGGAGTAAATTATTTCACAAAAAAAAAACAGAAAAGAAAAGGCTCTTACAGTAGAGGGGAAATGGGGGAAGCTGAGAGGCAATGAGTGAATCTTATTCTCATAGGATTTGACCTAAGGAGGGAATAACATACAACTCAATTGGATATGGAAATCTGTCTTACCCTATAGGAAAATAGGGGTGGGGGGAAGGGGACAAGCGAGTAGGGGGATGATAGAGAGGAGGGCAGATTGGGAAAGAGGGTAATCAGAAGCAAATACTTCTGAGGAGGGTCAGAGTCAAAAGAAAGAATAGAATAAATGGGGGGGCAGGATAGGATTAAGGGAAATAGAATTAGTTTTTCACTGCATGTGTACTATGGAAGTGTTTTGCATAACTGCACATATGTAACCTATATTTAGTTGCTTGCCTTATCAATGAGGGTGGGTGGGGAGGGAGGAAGGGAGAAAATTTGGAACCCAAAGTTTTAAAAACATGTTTAAAAAAAATGTCTGCCCTACAGGAAAATTGAAGGGGAAGGGGATAAGAGAAGGTAGGGAGTGATAGAAGGGAAGGCAGACTAGGGGAAGGGGTGTTCAGAATGCATGCCATCTTGGGGTGGGGGGAGGGGTGAGATGGGGTGAAAATAATTTGTAACTCAAAATCTTGTGGAAGTGAATGTTGAAAACAAAAAAATAAATAAAAATTACCATTAAAAGAAAGAAAATTGGGGCATATTGTCATTATTGGTCACCATATTTATTTGATGGGTAGAAATATGAATTTTGGATAACCTTGGCACAGTGAATTTATTGTTGTAGAGAAGGTGTACTCTAAGGGACAAATGCCTGTCTGGCATTTTGTTGGGGCTGTGTTGCAAATCCAATCTAAATGCTATAATAATATAACTTCAATGAAAGGATGATTTTTCCTAGAATATTAAAAGCATTGGTTGTTTTCCTACGTGCACAGAAAGATGTATGGTAGATGTAAACAGCCTGTAGTGTTACCAACAATGGTGCACAAGAATCAGTGTAAAAGACATTATTGAGGACGTATATGGGTGTGAAAAAATCACCCTGGTCAAGTAATGAAAAGAAATGAAAATAAAATAATAGCATATACCTATCAGTATACCTAGACAATAAAAGAAAGCAGCCCCTGCTATACTGGGCAGATCCTCTATGGTGGGTTTAGAGAGAAAACATGGACAAAAATCACACAGGGTGAGAAGTCTAGAAAGGTTGCGTTTTCCCTCAGTGGAGGGCATATCTACAATGATGAAGTCACAGATTCATCATAATATTCAAGTACAGTTGCAATAACCATTGTTTGCCAAACTAATTTGGTTATTTGACCAAATCAAATTTGACTGCAAATCAAATGCTGTTCCCTTACCATATGGTGGTGAACAAGGGGCCCATAACTAAGAATTTTACTCTTGGGGCAAATACTACAAACTATTTTTAGGCTAAGTGGCTTGAAAGGCACCCTCAGTAGGAGAGGAGGGGTTGAGGAGAGGGGGGAGTATGGGGGTAGGGTACCACTCTGTTATTTATTGCAGACCATAGGATACCATGGAGCCAGCCAGTGCTGGTGAAACTACCTAATCCCAGAAGTAGGCCATTTGATAGCTGCCTGTTTCAACTAATTATTCTTGGGTAACTAGGTCAGTTGTTTCATCATGTTTGGCATGCAAGGAGCCTGAATATTGAGGGGTGAAGGTGGAATGGTAACTCTCACAGCAAATAAATAGTTGCTTTTGAGGAAAGGGCTGAATGAGGGGAAATGACCTAGCCAAAGTCAGAGGAAGGTTGATTCAACTCTTTCTGAAATTAATGCTGAGTTGAGGTGAGAAGCAAATGGAAGCCAAGTCTCCTAGCCCACAGATTGTTGGAGCCAGAAAGGACCTTAGAGACCACTTTGTCCATGTACTTAATTTTACAGAGAAGAAAATATAGACTTGGAGTTAATGTGAGAGCAAGAACTAGAGCCCAGATCTCTTGACTTCTAGCCCAATGTTCCTTGAACTGATATGTTGAAATTTGACCTCTGTTCAAAGGACAGGGGTACTGACCCTTACAGAGTAGTGACCCTCTGGATTAATCAGGCTAAACTACTGAGAAGGATGAAACCTGAGTCCTTCTAGGTATACCTTAGCCCCGAGTTCACCTCATGGGAAAGTTTGAGTTGACTGGGTGGGTGAATAAAGTAAAAGGTCCTTGAGATAGGAGACAGAAGTGGGCCCAAGAAAAAATGGCCCTTCAGTATTCCATCCTTTCCCTCTAGTCTCGTATTGACTCTAAGTATAAAATGAAAAAAAAAACCCCTTATCTCCTGATAGCACCGTATGAGGATTTGCTATAATCTGTGATTATTTGTTCTGACTTTATCATTATCTAGCAATTGCTACAGAGAGAGAAGATATTCTTGGAGTTACAAAGGAAAAAATTAGAAAAAAAAGCATCCAGAGACTCAAGACTTGGAGATCTAGAAAAGTAAGAAATAAGGATAAGGGATAATTTAAAAAAAAAATGGATTCACATTGTTTCCATGCACTTTGTATTCCAGCTGATCTCTACTATTCTCTCCTTTGACCATGGCACTCTCATGGCTTTATACCTTGGCTCACATTATTACCTAGACCTGGAAGGCTCTTCTTACTTCTCTTTGTTTGTTGAATCCCTACACATTCTTTAAACCCTAATTCAGATGCCACTTCTTCCAGGAAACCCTCTCTGAACCCTCAATTAGTATATATGCCTCCCCTACCAGCTCTCACATGGAGCTTGGTTTTGTAACTTGGAGATGTACTCATCATATAACTTTGTGTATTATAGTTGTATATGCTAGTAATTAGTATTTTTATCTTCATTCTCCCCTTCTTCCCATTCCAATGAGCGTGTAAGTTCATTGAGGGCAGGAATTTATGTAAACTATGTATCTTCCTGAAAGGCCTTGCAGAGTGCTCAAGCACATAGGTATTTAATGTTTGTTTTATCATACATCAAGAATAACTGCAAACATTTTTTCACCAGACCCCTGATTGTATTAGTTTAGAGAACTCTCCTTGTGTAAGGAAGTTCAGCCCCTGTCTCAGGAACTTAGAGTCTTAGACAGGTGACTGGGCCACTGGGAGTGACTTGGCTTCCCCAAGGTCACACAACTAGTATGCCAAGTATTCTGACTACCAGGCTGGCTGTTGACATATTTTGCCATGCTACCTCCTTATTAAACTGAGGCAGCTGGAGCCAGTTAATTGAAAGGCATTTATTAAATACCAATTACATTTCATGATGGGCAGCTAGGTGGTATAGTGGGTAGTGTGCTGGGCCTGAAGTCAGAAACACTCATCTTCCTGAGTTCAAACTAGCTGTGTGACCCTAGGCAAGTCACTTCACCCTTTTGCCTCAGTTTTCTCATCTGTAAAATGAGCTAGAGAAGGAAATGGTAAACAACTCTAGTACTTGCCAAGAAAACCCCAAATAGGGTCACAAAGAGTTAGACATGGCTGAAAAACGACCAAACAATATTTCATGAACTATCCTTGGTGCTAGAGATATAAAGATAAAAACAAAATGGCCTCTGTCCTCTATACATATATACATGCATGTGTGTATGTATGAATATATGGATATATACATACATACACATACACACACATAAAGTAAATGCAAGTTAATTTCAGAAGAGGAAGCAGGTACAAACTAGATGAATCAGGAAAGGCATTATGTAGGGGGTAGTACTTGATCTGAGCTTTAAAGGAAGCTAGAGATTCTGAGAGATGAAGGAGAGGAGGGAGTACATCAAAGGTCTGGGCATAGGCACAGAGAAGGGCAATGGGATAATGTATGTGAGGAATAGGAAAGATGTAAATTTACCTGGACAATAAGAGTGCGAAAGGTAATAATGTAGACTAGATGTGGAAAAGTAAGGTCAAGGCAGATTATGAAGTGTTTCAATTATCCACAGAGGAGTTTTTAATTTATCCTAAAAACTACCTCACAAACCACTTTATGTTCTAATGAAGTTTGAGTATCAGCCTCCCAGCAAAGTTGTAATAGTTATAAGTTGTTACTAAATCTTGTTTTAAGTTTGTTTTTGTTAGAAATACTGTACTAAAGATCCTGTGTTTAGCATTTGTGCATATGTGTGTTTGTCTGTGTGTGATCTGTCCCATTTACAATGAATGTCTTTTTACTCCCTCTTTTGGAAGGCACTAAACATGAGCCATGACCTAATTTACTATAATCACAATTGTCCTGGCATCAAGAGGTAGGCATCTCAATGAGTCAGTGATTATAAGAACATAAGGATCCTTCTTCTTAGAGGCAAATCCCCACCTTTAGTTGAACCTAGTCTAGACCTTATACCTAGATACAGAATCTGGAATGAGTTTGGTGCTCTAGACCCTGCCGATCCAGCTGAGCAGTTCCTTAGTGCTAACCTAGGTAATATATATTTTAATACACACTGACTTGTGATGCTTATCCCCTATAAAAGACCACTGGATATGTCTGATTCTTGCTCACTATTATCTAGTCTATTGGAGTGATCCATTTTTTTTATTCAGAATCATGTTTAGATAATTGCTGTTTTAAAGTATTATTTAAAGTATTATTGTACCTGAGAGTATCGATTTTTTCTTTTTCTAACTCTTAAGTGGTATTGGACCAAATCTATAGATTAATTTGGATGGTGTTATTATCTCTACTATATTAGCTCAACATAACCATGCATATTGAACATCTCTACAATTACTCAGTTCTGTAAACAGTGCTTTACAGTTGACTCTATATTTTAGTCATATGTCTTTATAGAGTAATTCCCATATACGCATCTATACACACATTTTGTCATATTTTAAATTGTGTTTCTCTATTACTTTTTCAGTTAAAAAAATTTTTTTTGGGAGGTAATATAACTAAATCACAGAATTTCACAGTTAGTACAGAGTTAGGACCTTGGGACCATGTGGTCAGTCCAACCCATACTTGAACAAGAATGCTTTCTACAACATACTGACATGGTCATTTAGTCTTTGTTTTAAGACCACCATTGGGAGGGAATACACTACCTTTCTAGGCAGCACATTTTGCTCTTGATCCATCATGAGGTATATGTGTTTGAGAATGAATTTTTCATGGAGAAGTTAGATTTGATGGTTCAGGACCTTTTTTTT
>NW_020954639.1:9540639-9675074 GCF_900497805.2 Vombatus ursinus | reverse complement strand
TTTTTTTGATGAAAAGTTATTTGGATGTGGAATATTCCCTGGTTATTGCCAGGAAGTCAGAGTACAACTGTTAAATGTAACAGACCCTTTGTGCTTGTTAAACACTGCAACCTAAGAAAAAGGTGGTATTCTGAATACTCCCTATGATACATGTTTGTACGGGGTCAGTCTGTATTATATAAGAAAACTTCCCTAGAAAATGGGTAGAATTAGCAAATCATAGCTTTAGTAAAGTTGGGTTTTCTTTGTGGTCAACTTCCCAGGTTTATAATGGGAAGTTCTGAGTCATAGGGCCTGAGTGAAGTAGGTGCCTGTTGATTATTTCCACTGCTAAGTGATAGTAGTGAGGTTAGCTTGGGAAAACAATCTCAGCTACAAAAAAATTGTTCAGGTCTACCAATGTCTACAAACAAATGACTTGACAATTGGGGAAATCGGAGCTCCACTAATAGGAAGAAAGCTTTGTTTAGCCCAAACCCTTGTGATGACAATTATGTCAAAATTTGGTTGCCTGGAGAAGTTCATCAGTGTTGTATATGATGAAAAGAAGGTGATTCTCTCACCTTAGATCCTATCTGTCTCCACTTCCTTCAACAGATCCTTATCTATCAGGTAGCTGGGTAATATATTGGATAAGGTGCTGGATTTTTTATCAGGAAAACTGAAGTTCATATCATGCCTCAGACACAAATTGTGTAATCCTGGACAAGTCACTTAATTTCTCTCAGCCTCAGTTTCCTTTTCTATAAAACAGAAATAATAATAGTATCTACCTCACATGACTGTAATGAGGATCAAATAAGATAAGAATGTAAAGTGCTCATCAAACCTTAAACTCTATATAAATGTTAGCTGTTACTAACTCAACAAAGCCACACTGAAGTGTGATGTTACATCAGGTATGAATGATCTTAAAGGCATGCCAACAGAGAGGGTAAGTTCTGGCAGATCATATCCATCTTGGAAATGCTTCAGTCCAATGAAAAGCTGTATATTTGTTGTCTGTGTACCAATCTGACTAAAGCATCACCAGAGATATGACTATTAGCACATTAGTAGTGTTCAGTTTTAGGTGCCATATTTTAGGAAAGGCATGAATAAGCTTGAGTGTCCAGAATAGGAGAGTCAGAAAAGTGAAAGACCTTTCAAGGACTCTGGCAAGAATCTTGTCAGCAATAACTAAGAGAAAGACCCTCTGCCCCCTGCCCTGCCCCTTCATGAATTTCTCAGGACAATTTATTTCCTTTACCTTTGTAGCGATGGACAGTGGAGACATCTTCGAACTCCTGGGGGATAACCTCCTCTTGCCATATAACCCAGAAAATTTCAGTCTGCTTTTATATGAGCAGTGGACCCCCTGCTTTGTAAATCTCAGCTGGAATAGAATCAGCACCAGGTACTTTGCCACGCAAGAGGAACCTAATGGCATTCAAAACTTCTTCAGTTGCAAGTTCAGTTAGAAAGGGATTGACTTCAACCTGTTGTATATGGTCAATGGCTTCAGCATTGATTGATGATGGTCTGTTGAAAATATTATGGAAATGTTCAGCCCATCTTTCCAGGATCATGTCCTTATCACTAATCAGGGTGCCTCCATCAGCACAGAGTAGTTGAGATACACCATAGGTTTTTGGCTCATAAATAGCCACCAGGGCATCATAAAAGTGTTTTGGTTTGTTACTATCAGCATAAAACTGAATTTCTTCTTACTTCTTACTGAACCCAAGAGTCCTGCATTCCTTTAAGCTTCGCTTGCACTTTAATTTTGATGAAGTTAAGCACTGCCTTCTTAGAGATAGATGAGCTATCATGCTGGTAAACTTTGTGGAGTTCTTGTTTCTTATTTAGCAGCTTCTGAATTTTCCCATCATTCATCAAACCAGTCTTGATGTTTGTAAGTGTTCTGGCCCAGATGAATAAATGCAGTGCAGTACACCAAATCTCTGAAAGCTGCCCACTCCTCTTCTGCTCCACTGTTGGCAACCATGCATTGGCTTAGTTTTCCCTCCAAGTTAACAATGAACTGTTCCCGCTTGTAGGAGTGCTCTAATATGTTGATATTAAGTCTTCTGGTAGTCATCTTGCTTTTGTTGAATGTGAATATTTAATTGGAGAGGATATGTCTATGATCAGTCCAGCACTCTGCACCACACACTGCCTTTATCACTCTCACATCCTATCTCTTCCTCTTACAATGACATAGTCTATTAAATGCCAATGTTTGCTGCAAGATGTGTTTAGGTAAACAGAAGACAGTGTTGGTGATGAGAAGGTCATGAGATGCACAAATCTTCAGTAGTAAGTGACTGTTGCTGTTGCTGTTTCCAACTGTATTCCTCCCAAGGACTCCCTGCCATGTCTGGTAGTCTGTGCCTACTCTTTTTTTTTCCAGTTTAAGTAAAATTTTTTTTATTTTTAACATGTGTTTTTAAAACTTTGAGCTACAAATTTTCTCCCTTCCTCCCTCCCCTCTCACCCACTTTGAAAAGGCACACATCTCGATACAGGTTATAGATGTGTAGTCATGCAAAACACTCCATAGTAGTCCTCTTGTGAAGAACTAAGTATATTTCCCTTCATCCTATCCTACCCCCCATTTATTCTATTCTCTCTTTTGACCCTGTCCCTCCTCAGAAGTGTTTGCTTTTGATTATCTCCTCCCTCAATCTGCCCTCCCCTCTACCAACCCCCTGCTCTCTTGTCCCCTTTCCCTCTTATTTTCCTGTAGGGTAAGATAGATTTCCATACCCCATTGTGTATGTTATTCCCTCCTTAAGCCAAATCCTATGAGAATAAGATTCATTCATTCCCTCTCACCTTCCCCCATTTCCCCTCCACTGTAAAAGCCTTTTCTTGTCTGTTTCATGTGAGATATTTTACCTCATTCTACTTCTCCCTTTCTCCTTCTCCCAGTATAATCTTCTCCTACCCCTTAATTTTATTTTCCAGATATCACCCCTTCATCTTCAATTCATCCTGTGCCCTCTATCTATCTATACAAACATATAATTTTTTCCGTCCCACTACCCTAACATTGACAAGGGACTCATGAGTGACAAATATCATCTTTCCCTGCAGGAATGTAAACAGTTCAATCTTAATAAGTCTCTTATGATTTCTCTTTGCTGTTTACCTCTTCCATGTTTCACTTGAGTCTTATATTTGAAGGTCAAATTTTCTATTCAGCTCTGGTCTTTTCCACAGGAATGCTTGAAAGTCCCCTATTTCATTGAATGACTATTTTTTTACCCTGAAGGATTATACTCAGTTTTGCTGCATAGGTGATTCTCTTCCTACTCTTACATTAAAGTCACCCAGAATTATAAACTTGTCTACTTTCAGCACTTTGATGATGAAGGTCTCCAGGTCTTTGTAAAATTTTTCTTTGACCTCAAGGTTTGTCATGGTGGAATCATACATACTAATTATGGTGGCATGGCACATTCCTGCAATTGGCAATCACATTTTCATAAGCCTGTCATTCACTCCTTTTGGGAGGCATACAACCTTGTCCATTAGGTTAATTTTGATTGCAAAATCTATACCAGCTTCATGGTGCTCCCCTTTACTATGACCACTTTAGAAGTATGTATATTCAGCTCTGACTTTGGTAAGCTGGCCTTCATTTGCTTGCCTTGTTTGAATTCTGCCTTGAGTGAACTCAGGGCTGCTATTTGGATGTAATACCTGCTGAATTGTCTTGCAACAAAAGTTGTTTGTCTTCCAGGTCTACTGGATTTTGTGTTGTCCATAAGCATGTGCACATTCCATGTACTGATGGTGAGCAGAATCATCTTTGCAAAAGTTTTTGTACACTTTTTGTGGATTTCCCTGGGAGGCAGCAGATTCCCCCTTTGATCACTGGGCGTGTTTTACATTCAAGCATGGATTATGCTCCATAGTGGCTGAGATCACTCTGACCTTTGGGATTTTGAGATTCTGTAAACTTGTCTCTAGCTGGCTGCCCCCATGCCTGGAACACTCTCCCTCCTTCTCTTCTCCTTCTGGCTTCCCTGGCTTCCTTTAAGTTCCAACTAAAATTCTGTCTTTTATAGGAAGCCTTTCCAAACCCCTCTTAATTCTGGTGCTTTCCTTCTGTTAATTATTTCCTATTTATCCTGTCTATAGCTTTTTTTGTACATATTTATTTGCCTGTTGCCTGACACTGGGAAGAACTGTCTCAAAATTTTTTTCTTCTTCTAGTTCTTAAGGTGGTTAAAGCCTTGTGGGTTCTGGCAATGAAGGCATATGTAGGATAATGGAAGTGATAATAGAGAGGGGATGGATATGAAATAAATTCTGAAAGAGAAGTTGACAGGACTTGGAGAGATAGGATGTGAGAGTGATAAAAAAAGACTCTAGGTTTTCTTATAATGAAGGTGACTTGGAAATTAGCAATGCCATCAACAAATATGTGAAAATTGGGAGAAGAGAGTTACTTGAGGATAAATTTCTTCCTGTATTATTTCTTTGGCTACTGTGGATGTTGCCAAAATCCAGAAGGCTTGGTTGAGTAGTGGAACCATAGAGCAGGAAGGCAGCAGCTATCACTAATCCACCTAATGAGGGCACCAGACTCTGAGGCTTCCTATACCCAGACTATAAGAGCTGAACCCGACCAGGCTTCTGGGTGTGTGTTTCTAAACTGGCTCTCATATTTCAGAGCTGATTGGGAAGCCAGAAGGGAGACTGAGGGAAACCAAAGAACCAGGTGAGATCTCTTTGTGGCAGAGCAGTGAAACTCTGGGGATTTGGTTAATCAGGTTTTCCTGGGTTGTGTGTCTCTTGGAGGAAAGACTTATTTAATAGGCTTCACTGTAAGCTGTTAACAGTATTAAAGAACAGCATATACTAAAAGTTTTGGCTTGACGTGTTGATAACACTGTGCACAGGGTCAGCAGTTGTATAAGCCAGGACTCAAGCCCATTCTGCTAAGACTCTCCTCAGTGGTGGAGAATGATTTCTCCGTCCTTCATGTGGGGTTGGTGAAAATCTGAGAGAAGAAAGAGCTTATCCTTCGGCTTTCACCTTTGAAAGAGGAATTCTAGATTTTTGTCAGGAAAAAAAATCCCTCTAGAGGTACAGAAAGACTCTGGGAAGAAGCTCATGTGTAGAGAGGAGCTAGCCCCTTGATCATGTCCCTAGCCCCAGTATGCCACATTAAAGATTTTGGGGAATTCCCCCTTGGGTGAGATCTGGGACTCTCTCAGTAAGAGAGCTCATTCACTCTTTATGTTGTCTGGCATGTTCTCATTTGTTTAAGTTTTCTGATTTCTGTTTGCTGTCAGCTTGAATAAATGGGTTTAGTTGTGTGTGATGGTTGTGGTGGAACTGGCATTTGGTGGGAAGGGAGTCAAGCCTTTAGATATATAGCTTGGGGCTCCATTAAAAAGATAATAGTCAGATGAAAGACTTAGCTATTCTGATCAATATAATGATCCAAGACAGTTCTGAAAGACTTGTGATAAAAAATGCTTATCTACCTCCAGAGAGAGAACTAGTCGAGTCAGTGCAGATTGAAGCATAATTTTTTTCACTTTTTAAATTTTTCCTATTTTATTTATTTTATTTGTAACATGGCTAATATGGAAATATGTTTAGCATGATTTCACATATATAATTGACATCACATTTCTTTCCTTCTTAAAGAGTGGGGGAGGGATGGGAGGGAGAGAATTTGGAAGTAAAAAAACAATTTTTTTTTAGCTAGGCAATGAGGTCAAGTGACTTGCCCAGAGTCACATAGCTAGTAAGTGTCAAGTGTCTGAGGCTGGATTTGAACTCAGGTCCTCCTGACTCCAGGGCTGGTGCTCTATCCACTGTGCCACTTAGCCCCTAAAATTTTTTTTAAAAGAGTGTTAAAAATAAATAATAATAAATTTATTTTATAGAAGATGGTCAGGAATAAAACTTGAACATGAAAATTATTTCCCATAGATTAGTAATAATTTTTGATAATCCATATTTTTTCCATCTACATGTAAAGATAGTTTTCAATATTCATTTTTTATAAGATTTTTGAGTTTCAAATTTTTTTCTCTGTCCCTCCACCCACTCTCACCTCCCCAAGACAGCAAGCAATCTGACAAAGGCTATACATGTACAATCATATTAAACATACTTCCACATTGGTCATGTTGTGAAAGAAGAATCAGGACGAAAGGGAAAAACCACGAGAAAGGAAAAACAAAAAAGAGAAAATAGTATGCTTTGATCTGCATTCAGACACCATCTGTTCTTTCTCTGGGTGTGATAGCATTTCCCAAAATGGGTCTGTTGAGATCATCTTGGATCATTGTGCTGCTGAGAAGAGCTAAGTCAATCATAGTTGATCATCTCACAGTATTGCTGTTACCGTGCACAATGTTCTCCTGGTTCTGCTTCTTTCACTTTTTGCATCAGTTTGTACAAGCCTTTCCGGTTTTTTCTGAAATCTGCCTGATCATCATTTCTTATAGCACAATAATATTACATTACATTCATATACCACAGCTTGTTGAGCCATTCCCCAATTGATGGGCATCCCCTCAATTTCCAATATTTTGCCACCACAAAAAGGGCTGGTATATTTTTGCACATGTATGTCCTTTTCCTTTTTTGATGATCTCTTTGGAATACAGACCTAGTAGTGGTATTGCTGAATCTTGTGTATCTATGGATTAGCAATATTTATGGGAGACAGCTATCATTCTAGCCTGGGGCTTCCTGTCTGAGGACAGTAGAATGGTCAGCCCTCTGGTCCCAGTCTCTGGCTCTCTGCCTAGTAGAAATCAAAGTCTTCCTGGAGAGGAATGGTTCAAGGAGACTATAGAAATGTCTGTTCATGCCTCCCTATGAGTCACTTCTAGACAGACTCAGATGGACACAGATAATCTTCATGGACAACCCACACACACGCTGTAGCTGTGTCATTGACAGTACCTCTGAGGGAGAGATGAAGTGACTTGCCTGGGGTCATGTGATGTCTAAGGAGGGATCTCAACTTGGCTTGTTGTTGTTGTTGTTTACTTGTCCCTTGATGTTTGTCTAGATGTCACATTTCAAACACCAGGGCAGAGGTGCGATGAGTTCTTGTGAGTATGACAATAGTCATTTCTAGGTTAGATATTTTAAGGTCACTCTCTCCTAATGTCTTCAAGTCACCATAATTGCAATTAAGTGATGTCACCAGAAATTTCTTTGATAGTTAAGGACTACAATTCTTGTTTTAGCTTTAAAATATAGTAATGATAATATTTTCTAAAGAATAAAAATGGTCAATTAAAGAAAAATCAGATGATTTAAAATATGTCTCATGTCTAAAAACAAGTAAAATGTAATATTGTTTTTAAGTGTTCTAAAGTAAATATGAGCATAAAGAAGAAAAATAAATATTTTCTTATTATCTTATAGAAAGTAGTAATTTCTCTGGAAAGTGAGAACAAATTTCTTCAGGAACAATTGAAAGATGCTTTACAGGTAAAGGATAGCATGGCTCTTTGATGTAGTTTGCAAATTAAGGAATTGCTTATAAAGGACTTTTTAATCAGCATATATTTTGCATGAAAAACAGGAAGATTTTATTCTGTTATTTATTTATTTATTTATGGCAATTGGGGTTAAGTGACTTGCCCGGGGTCACACAGCTAGTAAGTGTCAAGTGTTTGGTCTGAGGCTGAATCTGAACTCAGGTTCTTCTTACTCTACTGTGCCACCTAGCTGCCCCTATTCTGTTACTTAATGACTATGTTTTTGAAAATTATGTGGTTTTTGTATTAATATATAATTAATATATTATATTAATATATAATTATATAATGATCTCTTTTTTTTTCAGCATCATTTAATTTTCCTTACCACTTTTCCTTTTTTGATAAAATTGATTTCAATTCTTTGAGTGTAAATCTTTCCTCTTTCACCTATGGACTTTCCATTTCAAAGGAATTATTTGCAGGTCTGGTAATAAATAAACATTATTATTTACTTGGGGAACATGTCAGTTATAATAATGACAGAGGCAAAATAGTCTTATCTACTATCCTGGCAAATTCATCAAATGCACTGTAACAAATGTTTCATGTTAGTGCTAGTAGACTGTAGGGGACAAGCTCCAGGAACCAATTTCTGGGCTTCTTCTCTTTGTTTTCATTCTTCCATTTGCTTAAATATTGAGATAGAAAATAAAATAAATTAAAAAAAAGTACTTTCAGATAGCTCTTAGGTAGTGGCCATATTTTCAATGCAAATGTGCACTTCTAAAATACAAATTTGAAGTGGATGGGCATGGTGAGGTTGATAGAGTGGAGGAACTGAACAAAAACCTTGCTAATCATTGTTAATTATTTTTTTTCACAGGAAGTTGAAAAAGCCAAGAAAGATCTTGAAGCATCACATTCTGAAATACAGAAAGGAAGTGGAAATGATAATGAAAGCATAGGTTCTAAAAAAAGCAAGAAAGGTAAAAAAGGGAAAGGAGAGCCAAAAAAAGACAAAAAAGCAAAAACAACAAAATCATCACAGGTACAGGAAAAAGTGTGTTTTCATATTATTGCATACTTTATTCTTATTTATTCTGTTTGATCTTTTGTGCACCTTTTTTTTACCCTCATCACTGCCTATTTTCCTGTAGGAATACCAACTTTCAAGTATCTGCAGGCCAATGAAATAATTTAAGAACTACAGGTTGCCTGAGCTCAGGTGATCCTCTAAATCAGGATTCTCCAAACTTTTTGATCACATTAGTAAAGTATTTTTGAACATACACTCAATGGGTATATGTAATTATCAATTATACGCATGTACTATTGTACTAATAATGACATAAAGTAAAACTCAGACAAAAATTAAGAGGATGAGATAAAAATGAGGTAATATTTGATCCCCAAATCAATAGGTAGCCACTGGAGTTTATTGAGTAGGGGGATAACATGGTTATACCTGCACTTGAAACTTGGAGACCAATGAGGAGGTCACTGTTTAGGTGAGAGGTGATGGGAGCTTGATAGGGTGGTAGTTATGTGAGAGGTGAGCATGGGATGTATGTGAAAGAAGTGGAGCTAGAAATGACATGATTTGACAACTGGTTGGATATTTGGATGTGGGGTGAGAGAAAATGAAGAATCCAGATGACACTAAGGTTGTGAAAACCTGGGGGACAAGAAGGATGATGTTGACCTCAACAGTAATAGGGAAGTTTGGAAGATGAGTAGGTTTGGGAGACCAAGGGGAAGGCTGCAGAATGAAAGTAATGATATCTATGATTCAGATCACAATTCATCCGTGCTTGTTCTTTGTGACTCACTCTGTCTCATCCAGAATAGAAAGGGGGAGGCAGGGCTCTTACTTAGGTCATCACCGTAGAGTTCAGAGCCCACCCTCCAAGACATGCCTATTGCAGCCACAAGATGGGCAAAATTTTCCCTATGATGCCTCCTAGGTTTCTGTGGGTAGGAGCTCAGGTTATATTGACTATGTGGGTCTGGCACTAGGCTTAAAAGAGGCAAGATTAGTAGTTTGCACAGTAGAGTAAGGGAGAGGAATGTTGGGGTATAAGGAGAGATATAGTTGTATTGTTGATAAGTTTCATGACTGGCTTTTGGATCCCTATTGGATATTTTATCAAAAGTGGGATGGGACATTTCTCCCCATAATTACATATACCTTGAAGTGATACCACAGTTGGGGGTTGGGGGTGGGGGTGTGGCATCCCATTCTTTGGAGACCACTGCTCTAGACAAACTAAAATTTGGGTCTTAAAAAGAAATAGGACAAAACCTTCATCTTTTATATTTGAATTAAGGATGGACTTCGAGAAGAGTGCATTCCTTCCATTCTAATATATATAATCAGGCCTAATGGAATTCAAGAGCGTTTCTTAATAGTGCAGAGATGTTCATATAATTATTTCACAATATGCTTGTTTTTGACAGTGTAGGCATCAGAGTAGATCACATCCTATCTATAACTTAATAGATGAGTCTTAATTGCATGACAGCAAAGGAGATAATAGACCTTCCTGTTTTCTGAGAACTAGCTAGTATCAGAGATGGGATTTGAACCTCAGTCTTTATTTTGCCAGGGTGCTAATAACAATATAGAAGAGAAAATAGAAAAAGAAAAAAGCAAATTGTAGGGAATAGCAAGAAAGACAAAGACGTATCACAAAACTGCAGAGCCCACGTACATGGTGCCAGGAAAGAGAAGTAGGGTCATCTTCCAATATTTCTTTCATCAGAGTAAGGCCCTGTACGTGCTGATAGGTCAAAGCTGGAAAAGGACTCATAGTCAGGGCTTAACAAATTTGCTTTTGTAGTCCCTGGGAATAACCTTTAACTCACATGGTTGAAGTCTCAGAGAGGGCTACCTTAGGTAGGGGACTCCTTAGAGGACTCTATGGGTCTGGAGTTCATGATATGTTAGCCTTTAAGTTAACAAGAAAACAGAATTAGCTCCTGTTAATTACTTCCTATCTATGCCAGTTCTTGCCTTGCTACACATAGAATTTTTGCTGGATGTCACCAGACGCAGCTTCACCAGGCATGCTAGCTTTTCTAGGCTTTAAGCTTATGGCTTCGGCTGAAGTCTTTGGATATGTCTTACTCATGATTGAACTACAATGTTCTTTCAGTTCAAAAGCCTATTCAAAATCCAGAGTTTGAACAGAGGGGCAGAGCCAAGATGGCAGAGTAGAGGGAGCATTCAAATTCTCCCAACATTCTCCTTCAAACAACTTTAAAATAATGCATCAAATTTAATTCTAGAGCAGCATAGCAAGCAAAAGGTCAGGGTGAGGCATTTTTCCAGCCCAGGACAACTTATGAGGTAAGAAGAAAAGGTCTGTAGCACAGAGGTAGGTGCTGACCAGGAGCAACAGTACAGTGGTAACACACACTATGGGCCCTGGAGATGGCAGTGGCAGTAGCTACAGTACCAGGAGCTCTCTCTGCTCAG
The DNA here is from genome assembly GCF_900497805.2 of Vombatus ursinus. NCBI lineage: Eukaryota > Metazoa > Chordata > Mammalia > Diprotodontia > Vombatidae > Vombatus > Vombatus ursinus. The sequence goes on along the minus strand of NW_020954639.1, from coordinate 9,664,145 downwards.
AGACAGTAAGGGGGTCAGAAGGAGATCATCTGGGATACCCATGCCAACACTGGGTACATTACTGGGCACCATTTGGCAACTGTATTGCCCATTATCCAGTTCTGAGTTGCAGTTCCAGGGCAGAGAGGAGCACTTGCAGTCTCAAGGGAGCAGGGACCCTATTTCCTGGTCACTGTTTCAGGGAGGAGAGAGGAGCCCTAGCATTTGCAGTTGCAAGGGAGTGGAGGCCCTTCCTGAGTAAGGACCAGACTAAGACCAGGAAAACAGTGAGCATAGCTGTCCTTGGATCACACCAATATATATATATATATATATATATATATATATGAAAACAACTATGGTGACAGGGAAGCTCAAGACTCAAACTCAGAAGAAGAGAACAATGTGAAAACATCTACAAGTAAAGCTTCAAAGAAAAATGCAAATTGGACACAAGCCCAACAAGAATTCCTGGAAGAGCTAAAGAAAGAACAAAAAAATGATTCTAAAAATCAAAGAAGAATGGTAGAGGAAAAATTGGGAAAAGAAATGAGAGCAATGTAATAAAATTATGAAAAGAGAATTAACAGCTTGGTAAAAGAGGCACAAAAATACTAAAGAAAACAATGCCTTGAAAAACAGAATTGGCCAAATGGAAAAAGAGGTACAAAACCTCACTAAAGAAAATAATTCCTTAAATATGGGCAAGTGGAAGCTAATGACTCTGTGAAACATCAAGAAACAATAAAACAAAGTCAAAAGGATGAAAAAAAGGATGAAAATGTGAAATATCTCATTGGGAAACAACTAACCTAGAAAAAAGATCAAGGATAGATAATTTAAGGATTATTGTTCTACTTGAAAACCATGATATAAAAAAAGAGCCTAAATGTCATATTTCAAGAAGTTATCAAAGAAAACTGCCCTGATATCTTAGAACTAGAAGGCAAAATAGAAACTGAAAGAACCCACCAAATACCTCCTGAAAGAGATCTCAAAATGTAAAGTCCCATGAATATTGCAGCCAAATTCTGGAGCTTCCAGGAGAAGATTTTGAAAGCAGCCAGAAATAAATCATTCAAATACCGTGGAGCTATTCTCAAAACATCCTTGAGAGCATTCCTGTTTATGAATATTTGGTTCCTAGAGGGGTGGCCAGTGCATCCTGGGAGCAAATACCATAAACAGTCCTTCAACATCTAGCTAGGAATAAGATGAACATGAATAAGAGTTAGGGTCAAATTGCAGGCATACTGAGCAAGGTCAGAATGTCTTTTTGAATTCATTCATCATAGCTGGAGAAGAAAATGGCAACCCATTCCAGAATCTTTGTCAAGAAAACCCCAAATGGAATCATGAAGAGTTGGACATGCCTGAACAAAAACATCAAGGAAATCAATGAAAAAAAATGTTAAGGAAGGAAGCCTAATATATATGTATACATACATATGTGTAAAATAGTGGATTTCAAACTATATTACAAAGTGTTACTCATCAAAACAATCTAGTACTAAGATAGAGTAGTTGAGTAGTGGGATGTATTAGGTATACAGTATTCCAAAGAAAATTACCATAGTAACCAGTAGTTTGATAAACCAAGTAGATCCAAAGTTTTGGGGCAAGGACTCATTATTTGACAAAAACTGCTAGGAAAACTGTAAAGTAATTTACAGAAACTAGGCATAGACCAACATCTCACACTGTCTACCAAGATAAGGTCAAAATGATTTAGATATAAAAGATGACATCAAAAGCAAATTAGGGGAGCATGGGAAAAATTACCTGTCAGATCTGAATAAGAGAAGAGTTTATGACCAAACAAGAAATAGAGAGCATCAAGGGAGGTAAAATGGGTCATTTTGATTATACGAAACTAAAAAAATTTTTGCGCAGACAAGCAATTAGAAGAAAAGCAAGAAACTAGGGAAAATTTTTTTTTACAGCAAGTAAAGGCCTTATTTCTCAAATATATGGGGAACTGAGCCAAATTGATAAAAATAAGACTCATTCCCCAAATGATGAATGGTCAAAGGGTATACATAGGCAGTTTTTAAAAGAAGAAATCAAAGTTATCATTAGTCATATGAAAAGTGCTCTAAATCACTAATTATGAAGAGGCTTTTAAAAGGCTATTTTAGGAAAGCAGTCATCCTTAGATACAGCACCATCAATAATACTGGGGTGTGGGTTGGGAGAGAAACTTTCACATTTTTTCCCTGCTCTTATTAAGTTACCTGTCTCGTTCTTTTAAGAACCCTGGCTATAAGGCCTGTCATTTCCAGTAAGAGATACCTCAGAAGCCAAGATATTTGGAGCAAATAGTAGAGACACTCACAATAGTTAGTGCCCTCAGATTCATCAATCTTTTATTTGAACTAAACTTTCTGGGCCAGGGGCTTGGGCCTCTCCATCAGAGACCTCATCCTAGTGTTCTTTATACCTCCTAATTGTAATCCTTGAAACCTATTGCCCAGGTACTGCAAAACAACTCCAAGGATTGGATTTCCAGTTCCAAACCACCTCTGTTCTCCTTCATAAATTTGGCTGGTCTGTGAAAAGTCAAAGAGACAAAAATAAGCCTGAGGGAAAAGACATTGGTGTCTTTTTCCTAGACACATTTTTGCCCTTTCTCATGTATTAAAAGACTTTGAGCTCACTTTTCACTTTGGATTAAGGAGCCGGATAGATTGAGTAAATAAGACAGATTAAAAAGGGCCTCTGAATGATAAAATATTTTGATTTCCCCATCAAGAACAAGACGCTTCAGTGACATATTGCAGAGCTAGTTATAAAAGACTAAGAACTTGCCCTCACTGGAGAAGATGCCCAAGCCTTCATGAAGAAGGACTGAGAAGACATAATCTGATAGGGGCTGGGAATTTAGGAGTAAGATCGTTTCATGTCACAGGGATTCAGGAATTTGGGAGTTTGGGGAATTTGGAAATTTGGACACTAAGGAAGATAAAAACCTTATTAAAATTTATAGGTCAGCAAGTCAATCAACAAATATTTATTGAGCCCATTTATAAGATATGATCTCTGCCCCCCAAGAACTTATAACCTAGTTGGGGGGAAACACAAGAAAATATTACTAACAATTGGGGTGGTGACTTCTGATCTCATTGGTATAGGGAACACTCAGATGAGGAAACTATCAGTGCAAGTCAGGACCTTCTCTGCAACTCATAATTTTAGAGAGACACCTAGAACATTAAGAGGTTAAATGAGTTGTCCCAAGTCACAGAGTTCTTTTATAGGCATGAGTTCACCTCAGGTCTTCCTGCTTCCAAAGTCCGCTTTCTATCCATTGTGCCATTCTGCCTTTCATATAACTAATGATACTAGGCAGTAAATTATATAAGTAATAAATAAATGATGGAGCTAGTAAGGGCTCTAGGAATGCAGGAGAAGAGGCATGTGTCCAGAGAAGGTTTCAAAGAGGAGACAAAATCTGAGCTGGGTGTTAAAGGATGGGTAGGATTTATGGTACTTATCTGAATATAGGCTGCCCCTGAAAATAGGTCAGAACTATAAAATGAGATCACTCTGAAAGGAAACTATATGTGTGTATGCATACATATGTACACATACACACATACATGTACACACACACATATACATATATATGGGAATATATTTTTACTACATATACTATGTACTACATATTCATGTATATCATACACACATATACATATATGCATATATAGGCATTCAGTAAATACTTGTATATAATGTGTGCAAGGCATTGTGCTAAACACTTGGGTTACAAAGGAAAAGAAATGGGAACTGTCTCTACCCTCAAGGAAATATCTTATAATCTATAAAAGTAAATATTGTACACTGGCAGCCATTATTCTGCTGATGCTATATCTTGCTTAAAATTCATGTTTTGGCTACATCCACTGACACAGCCTGAGATTATCCCATGCAGATTTTGAGAATTGCATTACATCAAAATCTGAGTAATGCTAGAGTGCTGTAAATTGGTAAAGAAATGTGTTGCCAGTTATCCTCTTACCTCATATGACAGTGAAGTAGATACTTCCTCAACTGTCCTGTCAATTTTCATATTAACTGAGGCACTGTCATGCAATGAGAGGGTGTTGGATTGGAGTCAGAGGTCCTGGTTCAAATACTAACTCTGCCTCTTACTCTGTGTGACCTCAGATAAAATGACTTTTCTGATCCTCAGGTTTCTCATCTATAAAATCAGGGTTTTTGACTTCTAAGGCTTTTTGTTTTCTACCTCTAAAGCTAGGATCCTATGACTTTGCATTTATCCCTATTAAATTTCTCATGAGATTAGGCCCAACATTCTAGATTAGGTGTGGGGAATCTGTGGCCTCGAAGCCACATGTAGCCCACAAGTACAGCCCTTTGACTGAATCCAAACTTCACAGAACAGATCTCCTTAATAAAAGGATTTGTTCTGTAAAACTTGGACTCAGTCAAAAAGCCATAACCAAGGACCTACAAGGCTACATGGGCCTCAGGTACTCCACCCCTTAGATTATCAAGATGATATTAATTTGAGAAATGAGATATTAACAGAAAGGTTATATTAAAGGGGAAAAATCCTCAAACCAATCTCCCACTGCTAGTATTCCCAGTGAATCACTGCAAGATAGTACATCACATACAAAATCACAATTTGAGGGTTGATCTCAGTGGCCATCTTGTATGACCACTGACTGAAAGGAATTCTCACTGTAATATAGCAATGTGCATGTTAGGGATAAATTCATTTTGGGTTTGGGTCTTGAGAATAAGGCTACGAATGTGGTGAAAAGGGTGGAGGGAACTTAGTCATGGAAGCTTCCCAGGTTGGATGAAGCTAGGAAGGCAATCCATGTGAATGTATTTGTGTATGTACACCTACAATTACATATGTGTATATATGAAGCTAGGAAAACAATCTACATCACAACTCTCACACACATACACACATACACACAAATACATGTGTTGGGGGGTGGGGAATGTTCAGCTTAGTTCCTACTTCTGCATAATTAAGATGAATGAAAGGAACTATTTTTATGATGGCTTTAGCCTTCATTCTTAATTTTTCAAATGTGACATCAGAAAGCTTTCAAATATTAGCCTAGAAAACTTTTACACTTGTATACATTTGTGTTTATATCAGAGTTTTTTATTTCAGAGCCGTGGTCAAGGAAACTCAGTCATTTTCTGTTTATATTGCTTCTCTGGGTCAGGAAGTGTTTGAAAACTTTGATCTTTAATTTATAAAGCATTAAAGCCAGAACTGATGGGATATACCATACCATTTTCAGCTAAATTTTCTAAACTTATGCCACTTACCAATTTGCTAAAGACTAGTCACTCAGCTTCTTAAGGAATAATGACTTTTGCAGCTCTGGTCTACATGAGGAAAGTATAAAAAATGGAGAACAAGGAAGATAGAGTAAGTTGCTTCCTTTTCCTTTCTCTATAGGCCTAAATCACATGTAGGCAAGGCCATACAGCTGGCAAGTAGTATCTGCATGATTAGAATCACCTCCTATCACCTTGTTATTGTCTGGGGGTGGGAGTGAGGCACTTGATTATTTGTTTGTTTTGCTGTTAACTAAGGCTAAGGAAGCTCTTTCTGAAATTTTTTGTTGGTTTCCCAAAATATCTAATTAGATGAGGTAAGTTTTGGGGGACATAGTGTAATATAGTAGAAAAGACATTAGACATCAAAGGAAATAAAAGACCTGGGTTTGGCCATAGCCTAACCTATTTATCTGTATGCTTAAATCTGTTTTTCATCCTCACTGTTTTAAGCTGGGGATGCTTCAGACCCTGGTAGTTTATGTTCAGTATTGGAACAAGATAAGATATTCATAGGCATTCAGTAGTTAACAAAAGGCAATTTATTTAGCCATAGGTAGAGAAGGATTTTTAATGAGGTAGGCACTGAGGACTCCTCAAGTTGAGCTTAACTCCTTTGCTCATCATTTCCAACCACCCTTGCATCAGAGCACCAACCAACTCTGGTAGCTGCTTTGTAGTTTGCGTTTTTAGTCGCCTGAGCCAATTAGGCCTCAATATATTTTCTAATTTGCATAGGAACAGAGGTTAAAATATTGCTTCTGCTAAACTCCCCATGACCTACAATCACCACACCCCACAGTATTCTCTCATCTGCTGCCTTCATTTTCCTACATTGTCAATGTCTCAGTCATGTTTCCACATCTACTATGTTTCCAACGATTCACTCAGAACCTGAGGGTTCAGATGAACAATTCTTTAATAAAATATATATTCAATAAACCCTGGCTAAAAGCAATGCACAAGATGGTAAAAAAAAAAAAAAAACAGTCCAGAGGAAGGTAAAAGCTGCTGACAAGGACATAAAATCAATTAGCAAGTACATTTCCTGGGGTTTCAGGAGCACCTTGCCAAAGTCTTAGACCTGTCTTTATAGCCTCCATGCCCAAAGGGTCCATAGATGGGACCCAAATTATTACACCTAGGGACAACGCAAACTATCCCAGGTCTACTCTATGAACTTGTTAGCTCACAACAATCTTAGATGGTAGTGTGGGAGTATGGGGGTTAACTCAAACATCCCCAGTTGCTGGCCCATGATAGCCAAAAATCCAATCTGTTGCCAACTTCTATTGACATATTCCACAGTGATATTTCCAGATGTTTTCTTCTCTTCTTAAGAAGAACTACCACTACTTTAAGAAGAGCTAGAAGCTACTTTTTCTGTTGAGTTGCAAGGTGCCATCATGGGTTGGTTGTGAAGAAAGAAAGAAATTCTAGGATGTCAAAGCTTTGTTGAAATAGTTGGCCATGGGGTTCAGGTAAAGAGGCAGATGAACCCAAATTCAGCTTAATGGGCTGAGTCTGTAGGGGAGGATTCAAAGGATTAGAGGTTGTGACGAAGGTGAAGAACAAATTTAGTAGAATATGGGAGAGATGGAATAATAGGATATTTGAGACTTTTCTTGGTGGCTGAACTAGAATTTGTAAAGGGGACTTAACAGCTTCATTTCAACTACAGGGTAAGAATCAACAGAAGAGTTAAGAAAATTTAGTTGAAAATCAGAGTTCTGACAGCCATCTCCGTTAGAAAAAGTTTGAAAATTTGCCATAAGTAATAATTAAGAATCAACAATCCATCGACAGAGTACTTTTACTAAATAGTACTTTTGTGGCCTGAATGAGTTGATATAGTTTCCAAAGGGTGCCTAATATAACTGGTATTATTCAATGGAAGAACCTAACAATATCCATCATATTCATTCATCGCTCAGTGAAGCAATGTGTTATGCAGGAAATTATTCTGGCCTAGGAGTTTGAAAGCATAGGTTCTGTTACTGCCTCATTCTCCAGTTAGTTGTGTGAACTTTCCTGGAACAGTTTCTTTTTCTGTATAATCAGTAGGAAAGATGAGATTATCTTTAGGAGCCCTTTCAGTTCCGAAATTCTAGAAGTGAATTATAGTGATTGGCTGATGATAATTGTTATCCTAAATGAAATGTGTTATGAATTCTAGAGTCTTCCAAATGAGCTGATATAAATATTTTGTGTTTATCACGTATATTTTTAAAATTCACTCTAGTTTTATTGTCTTTTTTTGCAGGCTGCACATACCAAAACAGCAGGAGGAAGGTAAAAAAAATATTTTTCATTAGCCTTCCCATTCCTCCCCTCACACTTCCTTCCATTCCCCCATCAAAAATAAAAGATGGCAGAGGTCATTCCCATCATGGCTCTAAAATTTTTTTAATTATACCATTACCTACCTTACCACAGTCATTTACTTGGGGAGGGAGCTCTTAATCAGAGAAGGCAAAGATGTGAAGATTAAAAAACAGCTAAATTTAAAAAAAAATAATATTAAAGAGAAGAAGCTTCTTGGCTTCTTACTAAAATTGAAGTGGAGTGGTAAATGTAAAAATTGGATTTTAAAAAGAAATTGAAGAAGTTCAATTGAATTCAAAATATCTCTTTGGACTGCCTGCCAAGAAGAATGACTTGGGGAGTACGTTTCAGTGGATCATCTCAGTGATGTGTGTAATTTCTCTGATACATATTGCTACTTATTTATGTCCTTCCTATATCCATGTCTTCTTGTAATCTTCTCGTTCAATATCAATATTTGTTTTGTAAATTTTTGCCTTTTACTTATTTTCAAACTCCAGTTCCTAAGATACACAAGCTTTCATAGGCATCCCCGCCCCTCACTGCCACATTAAGTCATACCCATTCACTTCATAACCCTCTTTATGTTTTTCCTCCTCTCCCAATGCAGCTGAACACTTCAGTCCTTTCATTGATATCCTTCCTCTTCATTGGTGAGTAAATTTTACTTAGCAGATGAGTACTTGTTTATGAACCTATAAAAATGTCATCACTCTCACATTTCTAAGTTTACCAAGCTGACTATATCAGAGTATTAGAAAATTTTGTCAGGGGCAGCTAGGTGGCTCAGTGGATAGAGCACCAGCCCTGAAGTCAGGAGGACCTGAGTTCAAATCTGGCCTCAGACCAAACACTTGACACTTACTAGCTGTGTGACCCTGGGCAAGTCACTTAACTCCAATTGCCTAAAAAATAAATAAATAAATAAATAAATAAATGAAAAGAAAATCTTGCCACTGAGAAGTTTGCTATTCCACAAATATTCTCTGTGTCCGTGCTTCCAACTGTTAGCTTGGGTAATTAAGCATTAATGTATCTTAAGCATTTATACATTATCTTTGGAGGACTTAAGAGTTTTTTTAGCTTTATAATTACTGTGTGGGTGGGTAAGATATCAGAAAAACCAAAAATATACTAAAGAATATTCATTTCTATGCATAGTATTCATCTTCAAAAGTTTCAGAATTACTGACGTAATCAGGTTTGATGAGAATTCTACCAATCATGGTCAGAATTTAAGAAATACTCTACTTACTGCCTTAAGGGTTATTTATATTTTAATAAATTATATGCTATTCTTGTCTCAAGAAAAATAAGATTTGGATTTATTCACTCATCATAATGAAGCTTGTTTTGTGAATGCATTTCTTGTCATGTCCTTCCTTATTGCCTTGTATTCTGTGCCAGACTTAAAGTGAACAGGTAGAAAGATAAAGAAAACAGTTCATAGACAGTATGAAATAATATGTAGACAAATAGTCATGAAGACATTTAACTATTGCATAAATATAAATATAATATTGGAGTATTCACTATGACCTAATGATAGAGTATCATACACAACTCAAGTCAGTCTCTGTGACGACAGTGAAGTATTGGCTTTGAAACTAATGGAGGTGAAAACCTTGACTTCACTACATCTGGAGGAGAAGGAGCATTTGTATAGATGCCACACCCAATTTATCAATGTAATTCATGTCAGTGGCTGATTTGAGAGGAAGAGTTACTTTAATACTTTCTCTATGTAACATACATAGATTTTTCATAAGGATAGAATGTAGCACTTCAGAACATGAAGCACTACTTTTGTGGAGCTGCCATTATAACAGTGAAAAATTGACATGCTTGAATTTGTGAGGCATTTGATCTTTCATGTGGCTGCCTGGTGAAGTGAATTACCAAAACCTATAGTCCAGTAGCTATTTCAAAAGTGCTTTTAAAATGCCCTTCGCATTATGTTCATGTAAAAATGACTTCAACATAATCAGTTCTCTGAACTTCATCATGAAGTCATTCCAAGGCATGTGTAAAGTCGTAGTGAGATTACACTGAATAGCTATCCCTTCATTTAATGAGTGCTTGGAAATGTCTTCATGTGGAGTTAGGGTGGTGAAAAGGTTGTCAAGAGTGTTAAGTTGCTGACATTGCCAGCACTCATAAATTTCTGTAGAATTTTTAAGTCACAACTGGATATTTTATTGGAAGTGATAGGATTAGAGCAAATGGGAGAAATGGGAGAAAGCTGTAATGCAGGAAGATGAGGGGTAAGAGGTAGAGTGAAGGATACCAGGTATAGAAGGAACCATAGCATTTCATGAATAACTTGTCCTTAACAATGTTTTATTAAGTTTATGGTGATTAGTCTTATTCAGGTAGATTATTTCAGAATTCCTAAGCATTCCTAATTCATTTATTGCCCTTGAGAGAAGCAATTGAATATTACTAAATAAGATAAAATTTCAGAAAACTTAAGCACAATGACACAATATTATTCACAAAAATTTATTTTGGGTTACTCCTTAGATCCTAATAGAATTTCTGAAATACTTTGGAAAGTCTTCCAAACCTGCAGAGAGTGGAAGGGAATGAAATAAGGAGAGCCCCACCTGAAAGATGCATGGTGTTGCTGTACAATAAAGTACAATTGTTTAAGCTTTACAACATTTAGCAATTTATTTGGTCATAGCAAATGAGTTACTGGCAGAGATTTAAACAAACTCAAATTGATTTCTAACAGCCAGAGGTTGCATGTGACATAGAGTATTTCATCACTTCACTACTTCAAGAATCCATGAGTTCATTGGTGTGCTTGCAGATCCTGACACCTTCGTGCCTTAGAGATGGTCTTCATGGCCAACAAGATGCAACACCTTGTTGTATTTCCACCCCTCTGGTGGTAAAACATACACACACACACACACACACACACACACATTTTATAAAATTTTCTAAAAAGGTGGTATTTCTAAAAGGATACTTGACAGCTACGAAAGTTAGCACACATCTTTAAAAAGACACATATGGTGTTGGATAAATGTTCAAGTTGTACCCAACTTCATTCCTTCCACAACTGAAGCCTATCTAGGGACTTCACTTTATGTGGGTTCTTGGGTTAGGTCTTCAAAATAACAAGGGCTTAGAACCATATATAATAATAGGAGGACATAGCGCCTTTGGACACTGCCCACCTTTAGCAGAGATCACTCTCTACAAATGAAAATTTGTCATGTTTTTGAAGACTCCAGAGGAGATTCCACCATCTCTCTAAAAAATCCATTTGAATGTGTAACAATTCTCAATGTTAGGAAATTCTCCTTACGTCTAGCATATTTTTCTTGTGGTACAATTTAATTCTTATTGGTCCATTGTCAGGAGAGATGGAGAACAGCTGCATTAGAATCAAGCACATAGTTGAAGATTTTAAGTAGTCCCTCAATCTTTTTTTAAATGGGTTAAATTATAGCAGTTATTTTAATCATAACCCTTTCATTATCTTTTTTGGCTATTACTGAATCCTCCAAAGCTGAACACAACACTTCAGAAAAAAAAAAATCTGACCAGTTCTGAGTATAATGGGAAAACTATCAAATGCTTCCTACAATTTTGACTCTCATTTACACATCTCTATTTAAGACTGGGAATTCACTGTTTTAGGTATATATTGTATAAAAAGAGTACCTAATTATGTATTTCATTATCTTTTCCATTATGACTAGTAATTTTTTTTCTTGTGTACTAGTATGTAGTTAGTTGCAATTAAATGCTTCACATCTTGTATTGGTGCAGCTTAATTTTTACTCCCCAAAAGGTATCACTTTACATTTATTTATTTATTTAGTGAAGCAGTTGGGGGTAAGTGACTTGCCCAGAGTCACACGGCTAGTGAGTGTTATGTGTCTGAGGCCACATTTGAACTCGGGTCCTCCTGACTCCAGGGCTAGTGCTCTATCCACTGTGCCACCTAGTTGCCTTTTACATTTATTTTTTAAAGTAAATTTTATTCATTTTTTTATATCACCTAAATTTCCCCAGGTAATATTCTCCCCTCCCCTCATGTCCTCCCACTCAGAGCCAAAGTATATAGACAAAAAATATTTTCTTATTTTTATTTTTATGAATTTCTGCAACACTATTAGCATGAACAATTTAAGATTTACTGGAAAAGAATGGGGTTTTGAGGAGATTGGATTAGGGATTGTGTGTGCAGTTTGGAAAATGGGTGGGATTAATGGGAAAATTCCTGAAAAAAAAAGGCTTCTGTGACAGGTTCTCTTTCTTTCTTGTAATTAAATCCTTCCACTAATAGATATGGGTAGATCATCAGAGTCATGACATTTCAGAAAAAGTTTGAAGGAAGTTTAGCTTGTGGATAATTCCTATCCTGCTTATCAACCCCTGGTGTCCTGATAAATTAAGAGATTAATTTCAGAATCCCTCTAGTCTCCCACAGATACATACAGAGAAGCAAGACCCTTTAGGGAAATTCCATTCTCAGTAACTTAGTAGACAAGACCCAGGTTCCTGTACCCTGACCAGGATCAAAAGATACACATTCATGACCTAAGAAAGAAAGGGATTGGTAGCCAGGTGCAGAGGATGGTGCTTCATGAGAAGACAATTCTTCCATAACCTCACTCACTTCATATGCCCAGTTACTTACTCTGAAGAGAATTTCCCAATCTAGCTTGAGGGGTGGTTAGGTTAAGATAACCAGCAAATGCTCAGGAAGTTACATTGTTAGCCAGTTAGCTACCAGATGCTGTAACTGGTAGTGGACAGTCAGCTGATTTGAGATTGATGTGAGATTGGGGGGTGATGAGGATTGCAAGACTATAGATGGAGACTGGAGATATTAAACCAGGCAGAAGCTGGAACTATGAAGGTGTATATACATGGGTGTGTGGGTGTGCTGGTCTGGCTGTTCAGAGGCAAGGAAAAGTTGGGGGTTGGGAAGAAAAAGGGAATTCTTTATACAGCATTTCCAGAGCCTGGTATCATTTTTATGATACCAGAAAGGACTCTGTGGCTTTCTACCACTCTTATGCTACCTGTGTCCTAGGAAATTCTATTCCACTGTGGTTTTGGTGGTTGATGATGGTCTTAAGCAGTAAAACTTGGCTGATGACCATGGGTAAATTTTTAAATCTCATCTTCTATAGGAAGCCTTTCTTGATTCTCCCTTAATCTAGAGCTTTCCTTCTGTTGATTATTTCCAGTTAACTCTGTGTATAATGTGTTTGTACATAGTTGTTTGCATATTGTCTTCCCCATTAGAATGGGACTGGTCTTTCTTTGTGTGCCCATTGCTTAGCACAGTGCCTGGCACATAGCTGATATTTAATAAATGTTTATTCACTGATTAACTTAGTTTTAGTTCTCCAATTTTAAACAAATATTGATCTGATATTATCAACTGGCTAATTAAACTTATTGTTGCATGTATGTAGATGCTATGAAATAGATTATGTTTGTTTAATGAAGACAGGCTGAATTTTAAAATTTGCCCATGGTTCAGTCAGATTTGCCTACTTAACACCATCATCAATGACCAATACCAGAATGGAAGAGAACCTCTTGGGATACAGATGAGTCTTCAGCAAAGGAGACTGATGAGTAAGCAGGGTCACAAAAATCGAGAGCAAAGAGACTATAAAAGAGAAGAGGGTTATTGACAGTGTCAGAGGGCACAGAAGGATCAAGAAGGATGAGGAATGGAAAAAGGCCATTCGATTTAGCAGTTAAGAGATCATTAACTGGATATTCAGTTAAACAATTTAAGATAAATGATGAGGCTGGAAGCCAGATTGTAGAGAGCTAGGAAGAAAGTGAGAGGAAAAACAAGAAAGTGACAGGAAGGAAAGTGGAGGCAGCTCTTATAGCTAGCCTTTTCAAGGAGTTCGAGATGATCACTGAGATGACGTGGATGGACTGAATGAAGGTTTTTTAAGGAAGGTTTATGGAGACATGGGCATGTTTGTTAGCATTAGAGAAGCAGACAGGGCAAGATCGAAGATAAATGAGAGTGGGGATGATAGAGGTGGCAATCTATTGGAGAAGACGGGATGGAATGAGATTGCTTGTTCATGTATAAGAGTTTTCCTGGGCAAAGAGAAGAACCACTTTTTCATGGTGAGATAGGAGTGAAGGAAGAGATAGTGGTAGAAAGCACCTAGGTGATATGAGAAGAAGAGGAGGGAAGAAGAGAGCTCTCAGTGAAAGGCCTCAATTTTTTTTTTCAGTAAAATATGAGGCAAGGCTCTCAGCTGAGAGGAGGACAACTTCTGTCTAGGATAGGGTTGGATATACTCTCTCCTCTGACTCAAAGACTGTGAAATTCCTAGAAATCTGGGAGCTGACTCTGTGCCATCTAGGGGTGGGGTGGGATTGAGTAACATGGGGAGAGAGAACAGATTCTGGGAAAAGCAAACTCAGCTTGGGAGCTGACTGAGAAACTATGAAGTGGCATAACTTCTGGGGAAAGGTAGTTCCTCTTTAAACTGAAGTGAGGAAAAAGAGATTGAGGAAGAAATGTGAATAAAGGACAACTGCATCCTCCCACATTCCCCAATTCTTAACCCTTCATTGGGCAAATGTCTTCTTATCTATGACTCCTTGTGACACTGTATCTATTTACGTGATTATGGTGTTTTACTTAAGAATGACTTGCTCCCAATTTTGTTACTATGGTCATCTTTTTTAGCAAGCCTCCATTTAAAAAAATTTTTTTCTTGTGAATTAAGGGAATACAGGCAAGAATGCTTAATTAGCATTCTCTTAGATAATACACTGAAGATTTCTCTTCATTTTCAAATAATGTTTTTCTTCATATTTTCTTAGCTAATACTAGATGTTTTGTAATTCTAAAGTGCAGAGAAGAGGAGATAGTACATACTAGCTTAGTTCTCTTTATAAAGAACTGAAACCCTCATGTTACAGAAGAGCCATCACAGGCAGTCTTTGAGGAGAACAGTGATAAATTATCTACCAAAGGAAAAAAATGCATTTTTATAAAGCTGTTAAAAGGAAAAAAAATTAGATCTTTAACCAAATGTGAGAAAATGCTGATATCACCTGTACCTGAAATTCCAGTCACTCAACTGCTCTCTTCTTCATGTACAAAAATTGACTGAAAGTGATTCATCTAAGGTATAGTATAATGTAGAATCTTAAAACCTTCAAATTGGAAGGGATCTCAGAAGTAATCCAGTCTAATGCGCACATGATCCGGAGACCCCTCTACAACATTCCCCACTAAGCCTCTACTTGGAAGGCCTCCTAGTTGAGTGAACCTATTACCTCCTCGGTTCATTCCACTTTTGGTTAGCTCTAATTATTAGAACAGAGGCAGCTAGGTGACTCAGTAGATAGAGCTCTGGTCCTGCAATCAGGAAGACCTGAGTTAAAATCCGACCTCAGATGCTCACTAGCTGTGTGACCCTGGACAAGTCACCTAACCTCTGTTTACTGTAAACAGGAGACGGAAATGGCAACCTATTCCAATATTTTTGCCAAGAAAACCTCATATGGGTCATGAAGAGTCAGACACAATTGAACAACAATTGTTAGAGTATTTTACATTAGTGTCATAATAATGCTTGCTTTGCTGTGAATTACAACCTACTTAAACATCTTGAATAAATATATAAATATATTTAATTAAAAAAACATGTTCATAGCTTCATATTCCAAATGAATAAAAAATTCCTCCCCTTTCTTACTATAATTTTGTTTTTAGGGTGTTCAATAGGATGTCTAGAAATCTAAAGATTATGTAGCAATATCTCAATTAGTAATAAACCTAGTAATAATTTTCAGGGTAAAGGTATGGTATATCCTAGGACTGGAAAGTCCTAGCCAAGAGAATACTAGTCTATTGTGCCATCAAAAAGAAAAGTATCCAATATGAAATACTTTAGATAATATGTAAATTGTTTGCATATTAAAAGTGTTGTGAAAGTTATTTAATGTATCTATTTTTAAACAATCACCCAAAATAGAGTAGGTATGCCATCATACCAAATTGATGTATGAGAAGGAAAACTGGGTTTTGAGAACCTGAATTCAAGACCTCAGTTTGTAATCACAGTCTGGTTAACAAGTATGCTTTATTCACTTACGTAGATATTAGGCTGAACTTTTGTGTGATTGTGGATCTCAGCAAGTAGACTTTGCAGTATTCTAAGGCTAGATGCAGTTAGAACAGTGTCAAACAGGAGCATCTGTAGGATATTGCCATATATAAGGAAAACACTCTTTGACTTGGACTTTTGGTTATGCATCCTCCATGACAGTGGCCTTTGGTGGGCATAGGTCTCCATGCTTTATGCCTATAGAACTAGAAAGTCATCAGTGTTTCCTCACCTTCAACTCTTATAACCTCTAGCTCCCTTCATGGTTCAACTCAAGGACCACTTCCTTCAAGTGGCCCTGCAGTCCCTCTCAGGTATTATTCCCCACCCCAATCACTTTATCATCTTGTACATATTCTATATTTACTTACCTGTGAATGTGTTGTGTCTCCCTACTAGAATGTAGGCTTTTTGAGAGCTAAACAGTCTAATTTTTACTTAATCAGTGCTTGCTGATTAACTGTTACATCTTTGAGTAGAATCTTACATGATTTTAACACATGCATAGAAGACATTTTGTTGGAGGAAAATCTTTAACATGGCATTCTGTTCAATGTGATAAAATACTTTCTCATAGTCAACAAATAAGCACAGTGAGATCTAGTATATTCCATAATTTTTAGTCAAATGTACCCCTGTGGACTCATCTTCAATATTGATTGGGAAAACCTCTCATTCTCTTCTTATGCCATCATTGAGGGTGCCTTTAAAACATTGGACAATTTGTATTAACTGATACATATAAAGAAAGTAGAACCAGGAGAACAACAATATAGGCAAAAATAACACTAAAAACAGCCAAACATAAGCTAATTACAATGAACAATCCTGGTCTGGAGGCCAGATGATGAATTAACTTCCCTTTCCTGTCATTTTAGAGGTATAGGTCTGCCAGGGCAGAAAGTTGCATACACTACCAGACATGGTCATGTTGTCAGTTTTTTTTTTTTTTACAAGGGAGTTCAATGGCAAGCAGGTATTTATATTGAGAGTGACTAGTATATAAAACAAAATATGTCAATAAAACTTACAGAAAGTATACCTTCCATAACTATTGATTATTCTCATAAAGAGAATACAGCTGGGAAAGAAGACATATGGATTGATATTAATATTGTCAATCAATTAACAAACATTTATTAAGTGATAACTGTGGTCCAGTCATTGTGCTAAATGCTGGGAATCCAAAGTAAAATAAAAAACAGGCCCTACTTTCAAGGAACTCAAAGTCTAATGGGGGTGACAACATGCAAACAACTACATGCAAATAAGATATACAAAAGATCCACTGGTTTTACTCAACCTTTTTTTTTTTTTTTTTTTTTTGGTAATAAGATTAAGGAGGGAGGAATAACACTTGCGGTGGTGTTTTTTTACCTCAGGTATTTGGTATCCTCCCTTTCAGAAAGCTTGACAGTCAATCCCTCAATACATTGTAAATTGTCATCAGCTATACTCTCTCTTTCAGAGTCATCAAAGACCACTGGCAGGACAAAAGTTGGGACAAACAGAGATGGCTCCAGATGTAGTGGATAACCTTGGTATCTTTGATGTCTGTTCAAGCTCTAAGTGCTCCACAATACCTAATTTTGTTGCCTTTGTGGCTGTTGGAACAAATTGTTCTCATCCACCCATTACACCGGGGTAGTCTTCACATGCTTGGGGTAGACATCTTCCCAACTCCCCAAGAGATTTGAGGCCTGTTGGTTACCCTTCCATATGGCTGTTCTCACTGTTTACTATGTCTAATCCACCTATTCTTCCCCTTTGCTTTCTCTTCTGTAAGACTTCTACATTCCCGTACCATATTTTAATTAATTAATTTTTAGTTTTCAACATTCACTTCCATAAGCTTTTGAGTTTTAAATTTTCTCCTCCTCCCTCCCCAAGACAGTATGCAATCTGATATAGACTATACATATACATTCCTGTTCTACATATTGTCACGTTAGTCATGTTGTAAAGAAGAATTAGAATCAGTAGGAGACAAGAAAGAAGAAACAAAACCAAACAAGAGAAAAAAAAAGAGCAAATAGGATGCTTCCATCTGCATTCAGACTCCATAGTTCTTTCTCTGGATATGGATAGTATTTTCTATCATGAGATTTTTGGAGATGTCTTAGATCCTTTATGCTGTTTTTTTTTTTGCAAAAAAGTGGAGTATAATCACTATATGAAGCTTTAAAAATGTGCCATTACTTAAAAATCATTTATTACTAAACTGTATCACTGGCAGACAAACTGCATGGTTTACCTAGCACGGGAAGATGCAAGTCTTACCATATCATGCGATTTACTCACGGAGAGCCCACTCCCGTTGCAACTATGGCTCTTCGTTGGGTTGAGTGACAATACTATTAGTACTACAGTGCTCCAAACAACCCACACAAGTCAGCTTTCCGAAATACACTGACCATGTGGGTACGTTGAGAATTTTCGAAGCTCACAGCTCACAATACACAAAAGATAAATGCTTACCCATATGGCACTGGTGAACACATTGCTGCTTTGTTTACCTTTTAAGCAGCATGACATACAGAATTATACCATGCGACGATTACATGATGAAAGGTTATAAATCAATATTTGGACTGGAAAAAAAAACCCAGTGTGACGATTATGTGGTCTTGACGATTATGCAGTGAAATACAGTTGGGTTGGGTGTCCCACTCTTTGAGAGAAAATTCTCAAGACTACTTCTCCCAGAAAGTTGTATGCAAGTCTGCAGGCAGCAATGTGTGCTAACAGGAATGTTATTTGTAGTCATGCTGCTAGTACCTCAGGGACTGTGATATTAGAAAGTGCTCCATTCTTTGTCTTTGATATAGTTCACTATAGAAGTAGTCACATTATTTTTTCACTTTTCATCCACTTGCTGTGATACTTCAAATTTCATTCTTAAATATTCTCAGGGCTATCTGGCTTAATTGAGTCTCTTCTCAAGCTTTTTTTGCAAATTTGCTTTTCTTTCCACCCATTATTATTATTTGAAGCAATACTGCTCATCTTTCACCATCCTTCTCTATAAGATTTTATAAATAGTCTACATTCTAAAATAGTGTTACCCGTGGTTTCCATATCTGTCCACTTGGCAAGGAATTTATTAGTTGAGATGATTTTTAAGGTTTTTTACCTCATTGTGGTGGTTGATTCATATCAGTTAAACTTCCCTATGAAGTAGTGATGGTGTAAGGACACAAGATTTATATTAGGGTAGACTATCCTGCCAACTATGCTCATTGTAAGGCTAGATATAAGAGAGTTGATCTGAAATGCCAATTGTAGGGATGCAGATCCTCCAAGACAATACTGAGATACCAGAGAAAGAGAGGGGCCCATGCCTGCTTGGTTATAAGTGTATGTAGGCTTATTAGGGTTTGTTGGGTTAATTGAGTTGTTTGAGGGAGTTTACTCATGAGACTCAGACTCGGTCTTTGCAGGAGGACAAAATGGTGTAATGGATCCTGTACCAACTCCAGGCCAGGTCAGATATTATATAGAAACAGAACAAAGAAGGCATGGTGCCAAGGATGGCCCAGAGTCACATGCAGGTTTTCCCATTGGATAATTGGAGCTGCTTTCGCTGTTTACATTTACTCAAGGTAGTTTACATTTTTCAGTGGGGTAACAGGCCACGTTCCTATTCTGGCCTACCTCTGTGCAGATGGCCTGTGTCAGTGTCTATTCTTTTATTCATTTCCCATTTGAGCTGCATCAATAGCTTATTTAAAGAGGCCCTATTAGAGTTTTAATTTAATACCTTCTCATTTTTATTTTTTCTTGTAACAATTTGATATTTATCTTTGTTCTAACAAGTCAATGGTTTGGCTGTATATACGTGTGTGTGTGTGTATGTGTGTGTGTGTGTGTGTGTGTGTGTGTGTGTGTGTGTCTTAAAGAAAATATCCTTGATATATAGTTAAAAGGCTTCTGTAAGTTTGGCCATTTTCATTTGTCAGTCCTGAGACATAGTTTCCAATATAGTTTCCATAATCCTCTATTCATATCTTTTTATTGAAGTCACCAAATATTAAAGTATATGTTGATTTAATTTGGAGGGTCTTATTGAGTAAAGTAAAAGTAAGTAAAAATTTTTTTCTTCATCTTCATCTCCTGGCAACAGATAGTACATGAGCTCTAATTATCTTCATGGTGGTCTTTTTGCTAATGTTCATAATGAGCACTGCCATACAAGGTGACTGAGTGTCCCATCAATTATGTTTCTTATTGCCTTTGAGCATACCAAGTCCATCATTTATTTGCCCCACCAAGAAAAATCTGGGAGTCTTTCTTCTTTATCACAACTTTTGTTTTCTGATTTTATTTATTGTGGGAATACCAAGATTTATATGATTTAGTCTTTTAGAAGTATATCCATTTGATCATTGGACATTTAGACTACCTAGAGTTAATATTTATAGATGACCTAAAAACTGTATGATTCTTAGCACCTTATGCCCTCTTTTCATCTATTCTATCTTCATCACTAGAGAAGTGGAAGAAGACTGGACCGGACTGGACTGGACTGGGGGCCCTTTTGTATTTCTCATTGTTTCATAGGTTGCCATGGACGAAGAATTCAGTGGGCAGTATAGTGTTTATGAGTTTCTTCAGATCTAGTGGCCAGTATACTGTTGATGAGTTTCTTCAAGTTTAATTAGGCTGGTCCTTGGAAAGACTTATACTAATACTGTTCTTGAAAATTTTCCAGAATGGTATCATCTGCAAGAGTTTGCATTTCACTGGCATAATCTTTGATCAAGGGTCATCTGCATACCTTGAAGAGGCATCAGACTTTTATGGATATTATAATAATAATAGTAATTGATATTGATATGGCACTTTTAAAATTTGCAAATAACTCTCTACATAGGTTGCATAGGTGATGGCAGAAACTAAATTGAAAATAAAAAAAATGGCCAAGCTCTCAGGGAAAAAAATTAAATAAATATGTACATACACATACATACATAGGCACATACAGAGACATAATACATATGTGTCTATTTATGTGTATACATATATATGCACACATAAAAACAATCCACAAGCCCAAGGGCAGAGCCTTTTCTTCTCACCAAGAGGCCCCAGCACTGGAATTAAGTGGACATGTCCTAGGGTGGAAAGCCTGGCCCTAGAGCATATCCTAAAGGTAGTTAGGTACCTCCCTTAGTTTCTGGATCAGTACATTTCTACCAGGGAATCCTGGGGAAAGTCTATTAAAGCTTAGGTTTGGCTTATGTCTAGGATCTATCCAAAAGGTTAATGGCACTCAATATATAATGTAAGTCATAGCTAAATACGATAACTTTTCCCTGTACCACAAAAGAATTGGTTAAAACATGAAAGACCTTTAAGCATTCATTGACATATACTTGAAGTATGATGAAACAACCCAACATTCCTATCGTACTCTCCCCAGAGGTTGATATTTACCCTACTTTGTGGGATAGCTAAAGAGGCATTTTACTTTTAGCTTAGGTCTACAGTGCCATCTCAGCAGCTTACTCAAGGACTACACCCTTTGGCCAGCCTTGCGTGTGTGGCGTGTTCTAAGAAGTTGTAGCTACAGGGAGCATCTCTTTCAGAGCAGCAGATACTGACTGAGGAGCTAGAAGCTCCTGAACACTCTTAGGGTGGCCTCCAGGCTTGAAGAGTCTATCCCTCAGGATCACTGTTCAGTCTTTAGTGTGCTCAGGGAAAGAAATATTAAAGAGGCAGCTAGGACTTTGAGATCCAATTTCAGGCTCACTTAGACAAGCATATGCTTCTGTTTCTATGTAAGAGCAACCACCATCACTGCCAGGGGGAGGGGAAAAAGAGAATGATTTCCTGCCCCCCCCCATCATAGGAAAGAAAGAACTGTCAGTCTCAAACCACATAGTCAGAAGAGAGGAAGAAGAGTGTAAGGGCATAAGTGGTCTCTCGAGTAGGAGGCTTACCCTGCCCAGTGCCAGTGTTCTGCAGTAGAGCACCTCAATCCTGAGGACCATTCACAGTGTCTGGTAGCACATACTCTTTATTAAGAGGCCTACAGGACTATCCTCACATGTGCAACTTGGGATGACCACTGTTACACATACATTATCTCCTCTGAGCCTCGTTGCAGCCCTCTGAGGTATTACAAGTAATGTTGTCCTTATTTTACGGAAGAGGTAACTGGGACTTAAAAAGGTTGAGTGACTTGCCCATGAATACAATATTGAAAGAGGAATTTGAGCCCAGTTCATCCTGACTCCACATCCAATGATCTCTCCACTATACAGCCCACCTATTTATTGATCATTGTGCCAAATGTCCATCCACCAAAAATCCCAAATGACGATATTTTGAAGGTCAACATGGCCAGTCATTACCCATTAAACCTCTTGTAAGAGAACATAGCATCTAGAGTGGGGTTGGACAAGCATAACACAGGAGCATAGAATTTCAGTTATATGAGACTTTAGAGGCTCTCTAATCCAATTATACCTACATAGAAACATCCTCTACAACATCCCCAGCAAGAAATCATGTTTTACTAAAAGATCTCCAGTACTGGATCACTCACTATCTACTTGAGGCTATTTCAATTTTGGGCAGTTCAAATCAAATTAAAATTCCCCCATCCACCCATTGCTCCTAGTTTTACCCTTTGCTATGAAGCAAAATATATTTAATCCCTCTTTTCACCTAACTATGTTTCAGTGACTTGAGGACAGGTATAATCTTCCTTTCCCCACCATTTTCCTCAACCCTCCCCTCTTCTTAATCCACTTAACCAGTGATGTGCTTTTAGCCCCTCTTATCTAAATTGACCCAGTTTTGGGGCATGATTGGAACATGGACTATTGAACTTGGATATATGTACCCTACCATTTTTCTGGCAAATCAGAACCAGAATGCTTGGATTGTACAGAGTTGCTGTGAAATTTTTCACCTTCAGGTTAGAAAGTTTCCTGTACTGCAGTTCTCAAGATTAGATATATATTCACTCAATGCTGCTACCTAAGACACATGAAACCTGTTGAAGAATAACACCCTTCAGATTTACATTTCCAGACAGTTTGGAATGGTTCAATATTCCTATGGTTTATGTGATTATAGTTTATATGGGATTCCAGGTGTTCCCTATCCTACTGCTGTTGGGCCTTGAGTGAAGTCTTGACTGTGAAGATTTCTTTCTCCAAGATGATAGAGTTTCTTTCTGCTGGTGATAACATTTGGAAGAAGAAGTAAGTAGTCATGTTAAAGGGAAAGACAACCTGTTCCCAAAATGATATCAGACCTGTCAGTCTCCAAGATAAAGAGCAAGTTGTGATGAGAGTTTTGATAAATCAAGATGGAGATCACTCCATGTTCAAATAGGTCCTGAAAGATTGAATTTGTGAACTTCTGAAAGACTATGAGGGCATTGCATGACCTAAAAGACATCACTATATATGCAAAATGTGCATGTCTGGTCTTGAAAGGAGTATTCCATTCGTCACTTTGCTGTTTATGAATCAGTTGTGCATTCCCCATAAGTCCAAAGTAATAAATGTAATAATCTGAGCCAGCAAATTTAGATAGATATGAAGGGTAGAAAATACTGGCCCCAAATAGTTATTACATAGAGGATCTAGTAATCATGATAGAAGTATAGTTCTCTACTTTTCTTCTATTAGTAACACTTTGGTTACAACAATGAAGGTAAATGGAAGGCTGGATGAATCTCTTTTGCAGTTTCTTCTCTGAGAACTTCTGGACCTTCAGATTCTTGGGCCAAGTTAGGGAATATCAGTAATCCTCTGTGATTGGGGACCATGAGACCAGGTTAATAATGAAATCGTAGGGTTGGTGTGGTAATAAAGTGTCTATGTCTATGGGTACTAAGACATTCCATAACTATAGGTATTGGGGCATCAAATACCAGCTTGGAGTCCAGCAGGAGCTGATGGCTGACAATCACATAACCCAAAGCAAAAGCCCAAAATTATGTTGCTTGCATTATGAAGAGTGAATCATGATCTTCCCTGGGTTCCACTAAATGACTAGTCTACTTGACACCTGATGTGACTGGAAATGGAGAAAATCAAGTGGTGAAAAAAATCTTGGTATTGTTCTGAGTCTCCAAGTGGTTTAATCAAAGGAAATGGATCCTAGTTATGCATGGTTACAGCCACAAAGTTTCCAGAAATCTCCATGTCCGTGAGGTCTTGAACCAAGAGCATTTGGTCATCAAGAAGTTAAAATTTAGGGGCAGAAACAGATGGGCTAATGGACTGATTTTCTTTGGGGAGCTGGAAAGGAATAGGTTTCATTAGTAGTCTCCTATTACAGAATGCTTCTCACTGCCCTCTATCCATCACATCCCTTAGAGGAGCAACTTGCCAAATAGTGGTTGCCTAAATGACAGAAGAATATAGTTATTCTATTATAATAACTGGTAGGTATAATGGAGGTTGGCCTCCCTGAGCTGTATGGAATCTTTGGTTTCATAGGTTGTGAATCTGTGATGATGCCACCTCCTGCCAGACCTTTGTATGCAACTGGAAGTGGGGAGGGTGTGAAAACAATCGTGAAAAAAAGCTGACTGGTGATAAAGGCAAAGAAGGGACATGATGACAGGAAGCCCGTTGGGAGGAATATAACCTGCTGAGATGACTCTAAACTTGGGTTTAGAGAATCAGAGAGTGTCAGAACTGGGAGAGATGGCATGGCTCACCAAGTCCCACACAGCTTCACACAATCTAAGGCCTCCACGGAGGGAAACCCACCACCTCCCAAGGCAGCCCCTTTCACTTTTGGACAGGCCTCATTTGAAATTACTTCTTCCACCGTTGGCCCCACAATATTGTAGCTCTTTCTCTTCTCTAGGCTAAGCATCCCCAGTTCCTTCAATTGATCCTGGTATGCCGTATGCTCTAGTCTTTGCACCATCACTATCTTCTAGATGTCTTCCAGCTTATCTATTTCCTTCCTAAAATATGGCACCTAGAACTGGAAACAGCAGTCCAGATGTGGTCTGACCAGGGCAAAGGATATCGGAACTATTGCCACCCTCATTCTGGATACCATGTCCTCCTTAACGCAGCCAAGGGTAGCATTAAACAACATCTTTGGCTGCTATCTCATGCTGTTAACTCATGTGGAGTGGGGGAGAAGGAAAAAGAATAAGCATTGACATAGTTCCTACTGTGTGCAAGGCATTATGCTATGTGCTTTAGAAATATCTCCCTTGATTCTCACAACAGCCCTGTAAGGTAGGTGCTGTTCTTCAACTGAGGTTAAGTGACTTGCCCAGGGTCACATAGCTAGTAAATAACTGAGGCTAAATTTGAACTTGGACACAACTCTTTCACATCAGGGTCTTTTCATATAGATAAACTCTCAACATAAAAAAATTCATTTTCACAATTTCATCTATGTGCCCTAGGCATATACTCATTCTCTACCTGCATTTTAAAATTACTTAATTGCTTATGCTTTCTTCCCTAGACTAGTACCTATTCTCCATTTGGATTACATACTAGGCATGTCATCATACTATGAGACAATTCTATGCCTCAGTAGTGGCTTGAGTGGGCATTAATGAGTTTGGTGAACAGTTCAGTGGGAGGGATAAGAAAGGATACAAAGAGAATAGGAGATATGGTTCTTGCCCATGATGATATTTCATCTAATTTTAGAAACAAAAACATATATACATTGGAGATGACTCAAGAACATTTAGAAAACAACATCATAAAGTGAATAGTAGTGTTGTCCACAATTAGAATAAGGTATGGAAGGGCTAATGAATGAATAATAATGTCAAAAGGGTTGAATAGAGAGAATTCAATTAAAGTTTTCTGGAAGAGTCTTTTGAATTTGATTTGAAAGAAATTAAGGAGTATGGATTGTCAGAAGGGGAGAGGGTGTTCTAAATAAGGAAAACTTATTTAGAGAGAAAGCATATGCCAAGGACGGCACGTGAATGCAGGGGAGTTAACAGGAAATGGGTTTGGTAAGATTGTGCAGGGATTAGGAGAGGCAAGTTGAAAATGCAGAACACTTTCAGTCTGAGCTATGAGACTGAAAGGACTTCTGAGCCATGAGAAATTTGGGTTCTATGTAAATTGGTAGGGACTCCCTTAGATTCTTGATCAGTGAAATAACATTGAAAATATTATTTAGGGAAGATTATTTTAACTTTGTTAGGGAGGATTAGAATGGGGATATGTTGGAATCAAGGGTGCCAACTAGGATGTTGCCACAGTAATGAAGCATGAGGTAATGAACACCAATTAAACCTTGTGATGGAAATGAAAATAGAAAGGAAAAGACAGAGTTAAAAGACATCAATGAGAAAGAATTGGGCAAAAAATGGTGACAATGTTGTATCAAGTGTAGAGAGTGAAGGAAAGAAAATTAAAAATGATGACAGGGTTTTGTATCTGGATATTGGGGAAATGATGGTTTCCTTATCTGTAATGGGGAAATTGGGAAGGGGTACTGCTTGTAATGAAGGCAAAAAAAAAAAGCTCCATTTTTTCCTCCAACATATTTCCCAGGTTTTTCTGAGTCACAAGGAAGTAGCACCTCTCTGTATTTAGATCATGTGGAGAGTGAAGAGTACAGTGGAGGTGAGTACATATTTCTTGGAGGAAAATTAGAATTGGATTTAGTGCATCCAGTGGGTCTACTGAATGCCTTCTCAAAGAAGAGATGTACAGATAGAGCACATGGCAGATAAGAGGCAACTACCGAGGCATTGGGAGGAGTTTGGTTCTCCCGCTCTCCGGTCAGAGCACAGAGAGGCTGAGTGAGGTGGTGTCAGTCAAGATGTGTTAGCAGCATGGTGATGAGCTAGAAGAGACAATTAGTTCAAAGCAAAGACATTTAATGAAATGGCACCATGAGAAAAGTAGCAATAAAATATTTCCCCCAGGGACTTGGAAAGCACATTCCCACAAGTAATATACAATATCATTGAAAAGAAAGGATACCTAGAGGGAAAGTGTGTGGTAAGGCATGAATGTGAACAGAACATAAATTTGGGGTCTACATGTGGAGAAGCACACACATAAGGAAAGGGTGTGACCAGAGCATAGCAGAGTAAATTACCTCGGGGGCCACTCGGGACACTGCCCAACTAGACCTCGCTTGGTGGGCTCTACAGCTGTGCTTTTGGTGCTGCTTACTTGGTCACCATTTACCCAGATGCACAGTCTCCTTTGGACATTGCCACCTTGGTCTTCTGCCTCAGCTTGAAATCTTTGAGGGAAGATTGTTTAACCATAATTGGTTATCTTAAAGCCTATTCCTCATTTCAAAATTCTATGAATTTTTGTATTTCTTATATCAGGAGATATATATATGTATATATATATATGTACATATATATGTGTGTGTGTGTATGTATATATCTATATCTATATATATGTTTTTCTTTCTAATCCGTTCTGCCACTCTCTTCTTTTGTTGGGCAACACCATCCCATTAAAATTCACATTAATGGGAATGTTTGTTTTTTCCTCTGTAAACCCTATCATAACATTTCTTTTAAGAAATCCGTTCTGGGTGACTGTAGTTTATGTTGCTTGGAATAATCCTAATACAATCTCCTCCCTTCCCTTTCTGGTTTCAATAATTTCAGCTCAGACCTAAATCAAAGGATTCCTCTCTTCTTCCTTTTGAAATTAGCCTTCTCTGGAGGCACTTTTTCTTGAGGCAGTCCCTCTCCCTGACCTCACCCTCTGACTCCAAAACTCCTCCTCCACATCCTTATTTCAGCCCAGCACCCTCATTACTTTATTCTACCTTTACTTTTCCCTTGCCCTGCCCTGATTAAAGTGTGGTTTATGAGCCTCCCTTTCCCTTTCCTAATCCCACCCTCCAGCACTATATTTGAAACATTTTCACTTATAGTGTCCTGATTTCTAGAAATACTAAGCCTCTCCCTACTCTTACCCTCTAGTTTGTCTCCCAAAGGACAGTATCTGTGTCTTCCCATTTTAGCATAATAGCACCTAACCCTTTTGGTTATTCAAAATTATTTGCTTCTCTCAAGTTTCTTTTGTAGATTTCATTTATATATTAAAGACACTTCCCAAATTTGTTTTTTTTCCCCCAGAAAGACATGTTTAGAAGTCAATTTCCTCTCTGTATGATTACATGCAATTTGAGAGAATATTATCCTTGGTTGCAAGAATTTTCCCTTGCTTTTCCATATATCTTAGTCCAAATTTCCTATCTTTTCCCTGCTGGGGAGCAGTTTTGATAAATTCTGACTGGAGTGCCTTTGTACATGAGACATTGCTTCCTTGATACTTACGGTATTTTTTCTTTAATGTGGTTTCTCTGGGGCTTGAGTACCACATTACTTAGTGAGTTAAATCTGAGTACCTTTCTGTTATCATCGTATGAGTTCTATTGATCTTTGATTCTAATACTTCTAGGGAATTTTCTTCCTTGATTTCCTTAAACATGATTATTTGTTTCATAATGTTTTTTTAGAGAAGCCAATGATTCTTAAGTTATCTTTCTGAGCCCTGGCTTAGAAGTAGAAAATGTACTTGCTCTGGAGTCAGAGAACCTGGGTTCTCTTCCTCTCTGTTGCTATTTGTGTGACCTCAGGCAAGCTGCTTATTCTCCCCAGGCTTCAGTTTCCTTATCTGTAAAATGAGGAAGTTGAATTTAAAGGTCTCTGTTAGCTCTAAACCTGTGAAGCTATGACTTTTTTTTTTTGAGGCAATTGGGATTAAGTGACTTGCACAGGGCCACACAGCTAGTGTCTGAGGCTGAATTTGAACACAGGTCTTCCTGACTCTAGGACTGGTGTTCTATCTACTGCACCACCTAGCTATCCCTGATCCTATGACTTTAGAAGCAGTGTTGTGCTTCTAATTTTGTATCTTTGATCCTGTTCTAATAACTTTTATTGTATTACTGCATTTTTGAGATCCATCTTCTGGATTTTCTTTTTTAGGGTATCCATCGCTTTGCTAAAATTGTCTAGCTCATGTTCTAAGTCATCAATTCTTTTAAAGTTTTCATTAAGAATTTTAATTCTGGGGGCAGCTAGGAGGCGCAGTGACTAGAGCATTGGCCCTGGATTCAGGAGGACCTGAGTTTAATCCAGCCTCAGACACATTACACTTACTAGCTGTGTGTGACCCTGGGCAGGTCACTTAACCCCATTGCCTAACCAAAAAAACCCCAAAAAAACCCAAAACAAAACAAAAAAAGAATTTTAATTCTGTCCTTATCTCTTGCTACATCTTTAATTGGGCTTTCTGATTATGAACATTCTTGTGGCTATTCTTTTTTTTTTCCTTCTGAGTTTCTAATAATAATTACTTAAGAATTATTCTCTAGTTCTGGACATTTCCCTTGGCAACCTATTTCTTTACTATATTTATATAAGGTGCCTTTCTCTGCTTGTTCATTTCTTCAGTTTCTTAAATTTTCCCAGGAAGAATTTCCTAATTAGGACTTCTTTCCTTTCTCTTCTTTTAGTTACTTTTTTTTTTAACTTTTGCTCATTTCTTGCTTTCTTGAGGTGATGAAGGGGATCCAGAATTCTTCTATCCATTTTACAGATGAGCCTTGTTTGTTGCCATCGCAGTATGGTTGGCTACTCACAAGTTAGTGGAACTACAGAGAACCTTGTTGAGCGGTCTGAAAATCAACAGATGTATAAGGGAGAGAAGAAGCATCTTTTCTTTTTTCGGAGTTTACATAGTACATATGTTCAAATATTTCTTTCTCCTGAATATGCTAATTGCACCTAATATAATCACTATGTTTGGAACAGTCAGTCGATGTATTAAATTTAATTACATGTAATAGGTACTTAGTAAATATTTGGACTAGATTGGATTATGATAGAATCTCAATCAGAGAGAAATAAAAAGATTATTGTGCAGTGGTAAAGATGAGGTGTTTTTTTTTAAGTAGTGGGAGCAAATATTGTCGGGAACTCCATCATATATTTTAGAAATGGAAGATTAGTTAATTAATAAAATAAGGAAAATATTTTTGTTATTTTTTTCTGGAGTTTTTGTAATAGATGATAATTTTTCCCTAATGAATAAACTAAAAAGTCTATTTTTTTAAAGGATGAGACAGCAAAGTATAGTGGACAGAAGAGTAGATGTAAGTCAGGAAGACCTGAGTTAAGATCCTTCCTCAGCTTAATTAGCTGTGTGATCTTAGGCAAGTTCCTTAACCTCTTTGAGCCTCAGTTTCCCAAACTATAAAATTAAGTTTATAAATTTTGTAGCACTTCATAGTGTTGTTGTGAAGGTCAAATGAGATAGTATTTGTAAAATTCTTTACAAATTTTGAAATGCTATATACATATTAATTATTATTATTAATTTTATTTTGTTAAATTGTTAAAAATTAATTAAATTAATTAAATTAAAAATTAATTGAATTGTTAAAGTTAATGATGGAAATAATTTTCCTGTGAACCTAGAATTGGCACCAGACAGACCAAGGGAAGCTCAAGCAGGTGACGATGACCAAGTAGAATTTATCAGTTGTAAGGACAATCATATTAAAAGTCTTTAAACTATGTATTAATATTAATCAAGGGCTTGTTTTCATTGATATCTGTTTGATGAGACAACTCAGTCATTGTTAACCTTTGTTTTGTCTCTGATTTTGAATATACTAGGAATATCAGAATAAAAATTGTGAATAAATGAGATTAAATTGTAATATGATGAGATTAAATTACAGAATCATAAGGTTTCAGAACAAGAAAAGATTTCAGAGGCCATCTAGTCAACTCAATAAGAATTCCATCTGTGACATCTATTTGTCATCATTCCACCTTTACTTGAATACCTAATTTGACTTCTGGAGAGTTCTAGTTGGTAGGAAACTTCTCCTTCTAAGGATTTAATTTGCCTCTCTTCAAGCTTCTACTGTTGCTCCTAGCAGTCCTCTGGGACTGAGCAGAGCAATTTGTCTCTCTCTTCCATTTATCAGGCATTCAAATAGTTGAAGAAAGGTATCCTATCCTCCCAGAAGTCTTCCTTTCTTCAGGCTTAATCTCCCCAGTTCTTTCAATTGATCTATGACATGACCCTGAGGACTGTCATCTTCTTGGTCACTCTCTTGGTCACCACTTCTGGATACTCCCCAGCTTTACAGCGTTCTTTCTAAAATGTAGCACTAAGAACTGAACACAATGGTGCAAATGGGGACTGACTAGAAGGGAAGCAAGAAGGGAAGGAATAACCATTTACGTGACACCTACTGTATGCCAGGAGCTATGGTAAGCACTTTACGAATTTATCTCATTTGATCCTGAGAGGTAGGTGCTATCATTACATCGAATTTTACAGATGAGGAAACTGAGGACAACAGAGGTTAAGAAACTTTCGCAGAGTTACCCATCTAGTAAGTATCTGAGGTCATATTTGAACTTGGGTCTTCCTGAATCCAGGCCCAGAGTTCTGTGCACTATGGTGTTACCTAGCTGCCTCAGAGGGGCAGCTGGGTGGTGCAGTGACCTGAAGTCAGGAAGACTCATCTTTCTGAGTTCAAATATGGCCTCGGACTCAGGAATCAGCTGTGTGACCCTGAGCAAGTCACCCCTGTTTCCCTCAGTTCCTCATCTGTAAAATGGGCTGGAGAAGGTAATGGCAAACCACTATTTCTGCCAAGAAAACCCCAGATGGGGTCACGAAGAGTTCACAAAGAGTCAGACATGACTGAAATGACTAAATAATAACAAAAGCTGCCTCAAGAATATAAATATAGTGGAACACCTGTCTCATTCTGGTCACTGTTTCTTAATTAGATAGCCTAGTTTTGGGAGTGGGATAAATGTCGTATTGCATTGTTTACTCATATTAAGCCCATTAAAATCCCGTGGTGTTTCCATCACAAATCATATAGCTATACCTTTCCCATCTTGTACTGGTGGAGTTGATTTTCCGACTATATTTAGCCCCATTAAGTAGCATCTTATTAGATTTAGCTCGATGATGATAGCCAATCGAGATCTTTGTGGATCTTGGCTCTTATCACCCTGTGTTTCAGCTTTCCCTCCCATAATTGTACCATGTGTAAATCTGGTTAAGCATGTCATCTCTGCCTTCATCCACATTCACACTGAGCCATTAATGCCTACCCTGGTCATGTGAACAATTCTGAGTTTACAAATGTCTAGTCCACTTCTCTCCCTCCTGTCCACAAGGATAGCGTTTGGGACATTTGCTGAATGCATTGTTGAAATCCTAGTCAACTATATTTTTTTTAGCGTTCTCCTTATCTCTGCTTCATTTAGTCTGTTAGAAAGGGAGATATGAAGTCTTGCTGCCTCTTACTACCTACTTCCTTTTCAAAATGTTCATTAATCATCTTCTTAAAAATATCTTCTAGTGTTTTGTCAGAAACTGAAGTTTAGGTTTATAGTTCACAAATTTCATTCCCTCTCCCCACTCCAACTTTTAAGAAAGTGAGGACATCTGTCCTTCTATAGTCCTGGGACACAACCCTCCAATTCTCCATGACTTTTCAGAGATCATTGCCAGTGGCTCAGTAATCATATCTGCGTATTTTTTCAGTACTTTGGAATGTAGTTCATCTGGGCCTGATGACTAGAATTGGTCAAGGGTAGTTATGCATTTTCTTATATTAGGTTTCAACTCCCCATTTGGCACTTTTGCTCTATCCTTTCCAATCCCAAAGTTATTCTCCTTAATGGAGAAAAGAGCAGCCCAATACAAGTTGAGTAATTCTGCCTTCTTTTCATTGTATATTATCATTGTTCCATCCAGCATAACCATGGTCCTATCCTTTCTGTTATCCCCCTCCTTTCTTCATAATAACTTGGAGGGGGGTAGAGAGGATGAGGTGAGAAATAGAAACTGTTGTCTTAAGTTTTCATTGACAATCATAGCTCATTCTGAGCTTTAGCACTTCTGACTCTGTGCGTACAAGACTGTCACACTTTTTAAAAATTCATTTTCCCTCACCTGACCTTTCTTCCATCTTCTATTTATACATCTTTTAAAAATCTAAGTTGGTCAGTAAATTCTTTGTGCAACCTTATCAGTCTCTTTCTCCTCCTCAAAATTATTTCTCTTTTTGTCCAGAATTTCATTTTTGAGAACTTTCCATCCCTATTGGCTGGACTTTTCTTACAGATTTTTAAAAATTTATTATTTATTTTTAACATTAAAAATTTTTTTGAATTTCAAATTCTCTCTCTCTAGCCCCTCCCTCAACCACTAAGAAGGCGAGCAATATGATATCAATTATGCATGTGAAATCATGTAAAACATTTTTATATTAGTCATGTCACAAAAAAGCAAGAAAAAGAAAGAAAGTAAGAAAATTATGCTTTAATTTACACTCAGAATTCATCAGTTCTCTCTCTGGAGACGGATAGCGTATTTCATTATGAATTCTTTGAAATTGTTTGGATCATTGTATTGATCAAAGTAGCTAAGTCTTTCACAGTTGATCACCTTTACAATATTACTGTTACTCTGTACAATGATCCCCTGGTTCTTCTCATTTCACTTTGTGTCAGTTCACATAAGTCTTCCCAGGTTTTTCTAAAACTATCCCCCTTATCATTTCTTATAGCACCATAATATTCCATCACAATCATATACCACAACTTTTTCTGCAATTCCTAATTGATGAATATCCTCTCCATTTCTAGTTCTTTGCCATCACAAAAACATTGCTTTAAATATTTTTATGCATATTGGTCTTTTTCCCTTTTCTTTGATCTCTTTGGGGCACAGATCTAGTAGTGGTATTGATGGGCCAAAAGGATTACTCAGTTTTATAGCCCTTTGGGCATACTTTAAAATCATTCTCCATTTTTGTGTGTCTATTTTTCCACAAAGTATGAGGCAATACCTCAGAGTTGTTTTAATTTTCATTTTTCTAAACAATAGTGATTTAGAGTATTTTTTCACATGACTATAAATATCTTTGATTTCTTCTTCTGAAAACTACCTGCTCATGTCCTTTGACCATTTATCAATTGGGGAATGGCTCTTATTTTTATAAATTTGACTTAGTTCCTTATATATTTGAAAAATGAGGCCTTTATCAGAGAAATTTTCTGTAAAATTTTTTGATATTACTTCATTGTCCATGGCACCTTTGAGCAAAATGTAGTTTCCCTGATTATCTCTTTTAATTAGGTCTATTGTTGCTTTTCTTTGTCTGAGATCATGATCGCTACTCCTGCCTTATGATATGATGACTGTGTATTTCCATCCATTCTATTTTCTTCTGTTTCTACTTCTTCTCTTTTTACCCTTTTCCTCTTCCAAAGCCTGTTTTGCATCTGACCACTGCTTTCCTTAGTCATTCCTCCCTTTTATCACTCCCTCTCACCCCACTTTCTCTTATGTACAACTGAACGTGTATATGTATTTTTCCCTCTTTGAACCAATTCTAATGAAACTAAGTTTTAAGCATTGTTCACCACCACTCCCATTTTCTCCTCCACTGTAAAAATGCTTCCTTGAATACCTCTTTTTATAGATGATGATTTTCCCCATTATTCTTCTCTCTTCCCCTTTCTCTCAGTGCATTCTTCTTTCTCAGCCCCCCCCTTTTTTTAGACATACCAACATAATCAACTCATACATATACCTTCTATATATTCTCCTTCTAACTGCCCTAATAATGATAAAGTTCTTAGGAGTTACATGTATCTCCTTCCCATACAGGAATGTAAACAGTTTAACCTTAGTGAGTTGCTTCTGAATTTTCTTTCATGTTTATTTTTTTATGCTTCTCTTGAGTTTGGATGTCATATTTTCTATTCAGTTCTGGTTTTTTCATCAGGAATGCTTGAAAGTCTTCTATTTCATTAAATGTCAATTTTTTCCCCCTGAAGGATCATACTCAGTTTTGCTGGGTAGGTTATTATTGGTTGTAATCCTAGTTCCTTTATTTTCTGGAATATCATATTCCAAGCCCTCTGCTCCTTTTAGAGTGGAAGCTGTTAAATCTTGCATGATGCTGACTGTGGCTTTATATTTGAATGGTTTCTTTCTGGCTGCTTGCAATATTTTCTCCTTGACCTCGGAGCTCTGGAATTTGGCTATAATATTACTGAAAGTTCTCATTTTTGGATCTCTTTGAGGCCATGATCATTTCTATTTTGCCATCTGGATCTAAAATATTGGGGAAGTTTTCTTTGAAAATTTCTTGAAATGTGATGTCTAGGCTCTTTGGTCATGACTTTCAGGTAGTCCCATAATTCTTAAATTGTCTCTCTTGTTATGTATTCCAGATAGATGTTTTTCTATTGAGATAGTCATATTTTCTTCTATTTTTTCATTCTTTCAACTTTGTTTTACTGTTTCTTGATATCTCATGGAGTCATTAGGTTCTACTTGCACAATTCTAATTTTAGGGGAATTATTTCTTCAGTTAGTTTGTGTACCTCTTTATTCTATTTGGCCAATTCTGCTTTTTAAGGAGTCTTTTTATTCAGTGAATTGTTATGCTTCTTTTACCACTTGGCCAGTTCTGGTTTTTGAGGCATTATCTTCTTCAGTTTTTTTTGTGCCTCTTGCCAAGCTATTACTTTTCTTTTTATAATTTTTTTGCATCACTCTAATTTCTTTTCCCAGTTTTTCTTCTACCACTCTCATCTCTTTCTTTAACTCTTCTAGGAATTCTTGTTGGTCTTATGTCCATTTTGTATTTTTCTTTGAGGTTTTGCTTCTAGCAGTTTTCACATTGTTGTCTTTTTTTTTTTTTAGTTTGTATCTTGGTCTTCCCTGCCACCGTATTAACTTTTTATGGTCAAGTTCTTTTTTGTTGTTGTTGTTTGTTCATTTTCCCAACCTATTTCTTGACTTTGAACTTTATGTTAAAGTTGGGCTCTGGAGGGGGAGGAGCAATGGTGGAGCCATGATGGCAGCGTAAAAGCAGAGACTCGCTTGAGCTTTCCCCCAGATCCCTCCAAATGCCTGTAAAAAATGACTCTAAACAAACTCTAGAGCAGCAGACAGAGTGAAACAAATTTCCAGCCCAAGACAGCCTGGAAGGTCAACAGGAAAGGTCTGTTGTGCCAGGCTAAGAGAGGAGCATAGCGCCAGTGCAAACCACATCAGCACAGAGTGGGCCCCAACAAACCCAGAACAGGCCTCACGGGACTGAATCACTGGCAGCTATGGCGGTTTCCAGACTTCTCGACCCACAAACACAAACTACAACTGAGAAGGTCAGGTCTGACCCTGGCCCCAGCGCAGCCCCAGAGTGGCAGCAGCGGCTGCTTCTGGCGCTCTCAGCCCACAGATAGTAAGGGGATCGAACAGCTGATGAGAAGGAGATTACAGGGATCTCTTTGCTGGCACTGAGGCAGGATTCTCTTGCTTTGCCCATACTTGGATCTGGGTCTCAGTCCTGGGTGGCGGTCCTAGGGCAAGGAGGAGCGCTGGCATAATGGAGTTTGTGGAAGCAGTGGAGAGGGAACCCTCCTCACAGTTCTAGGACAGAAAAGAGTGCTTGTGGTCACTCACAGACTAGAGCACAGGCCAGGGGAGGTGTAAACACCTCTCCTTTGAACATAGCACCTTGGAAGAACTGAAAACTTACAGGTCCCTGGAAGTATCTCTGAAAACAGCTGCACAAAACCCCTGAAGCTTGGGATAATGTACCCTTCACCCTGGAAGCAGAGCCTTACCTTAACAAAGAGTTAAAAAGTCAAGTAATTAACTGAGAAAATGAGCAAACAGTGGAAAAAAACTCAGACTATGGAATCTTACTTTGGTGACAAGGAAGATCAAAGCATACAATCAGAAGAAGACAATAAAGTCAAAGCTCCTACATCCAAAGCCTCTAAGAAAAATACGAATTGGTCTCAGGCCATGGAAGAGCTCAAAAAGGATTTTGAAAATCAAGTAAGAGAAGTAGATAAAAAATTGGTAAGAGAAATGAGAGTGATGTAAGAAAATCATGAAAAACGAGTAAACAGCTTGCTAAAAGAGACCCAAAAAAGACTGAAGAAAATAACACCTTAAAAAATAGACTAGACCAAATGGCAAAAGAGGTCCAAAAAGCCAATGAGGAGAAGAATGCCATAAAAAGCAGAATTGGCCAAATGGAAAAGGAAGTCCAAATGGTCACTGAAGAAAATAATTCCTTAAAAATTAGAATGGAGCAAATGGAAGCTAATGACTCCATGAGAAATCAAGAAATTATAAAACAAAACCAAAAGAATGAAAAAAATAGGAGACAATGTGAAATATCTCATTGGAAAAACAACTGACCTGGAAAATAGATCCAGGAGAGATAATTTAAAAATTATTGGACTACCTGAAAGCCATGATCAAAAAAAAAAGCCTAGACATTGTCTTTCAAGAATTTATCAAGGAAAACTGCCCTGATGTTCTAGAACCAGAAAGTAAAATGGAAATTGAAAGAATTCACTGATCATCTCCTGAAACAGATCCCAAAAGGAAAACTCTCAGGAATATTATAGCCAAATTCCAGGATTCCCAAGTCAAAGAGAAAATATTGTGAGCAGCCAGAAAGAAACAATTCAGGTATTGTGGAAACACAATCAGGATAACACAAGATTTAGCAGCTTCTACATTAAGAGATCAGAGGACTTAGAATATGATATTCTGGAGGTCAAAGGAGCTAGGATTAAAAACCAGGAATCACCTACTCAGCAAACCAAGTATAATCAATGAGGGGAAAAAATTGATATTCAATGATGTAGAAAATTTAATGCATTCTTGAAAAGCCAGAGCTAAATAGAAAAATTGACTTTCAAATACAAGACTCAAGAGAAGCATGGTAATGTGCTGGTGAACTGTGAACAGATACCCTGCTTTGCTGCAGCCACAAATGCTAGTGCTCCTTTCTGTTTTGGAACTGCCGCCAGGGAAGTTTTACAGGATATATTTTAAAATAGATTTTCTCTGTTGAATAGATTACAACTTCTAATTTTGTCGTTATGGAAGGGTTAAGGGGAAGACTGGATCTAGATTTAGTAAATGGTTCCAGCACAAAGTCAAACAAGGTACACTGCCTAAGGTGACATTCAGTGATCAGTGCGATATTCACCAATCATTTAATGATTTTAAAAATTATATTTAGTAAAGGGAGTTTTCCTTTGGTTTATAAATATATATGTGCTTGATTTTAAAAAAATCATTACACTTTGCCTTTGACTTTAAAGACTCTAGGAAGACAAAAATGGAATTTTTCAAACAGGTTTGCTTCCCAATCATGATGATAAAG
The DNA here is from genome assembly GCF_900497805.2 of Vombatus ursinus. NCBI lineage: Eukaryota > Metazoa > Chordata > Mammalia > Diprotodontia > Vombatidae > Vombatus > Vombatus ursinus. Next base: position 9,626,184 of record NW_020954639.1, on the reverse strand, counting down.
TAATGAGATCCATTCCGCAAAGTATATTAAAGACATCTAATTGAACAAAACAATACAGCTAAAATAAGAAGAAAAGCAGGAAATTGAGGAAAAATCTGCAGCAAGTTTCTCTGATAAAGGTCTCATTTCTCAAATATATAAGAATTGAGCCAAATTTATAAGAATTAGATCCATTCCCCAGTTGATAAATGCTCAAGGGATGTGAACAGGCAGCTTTAAGAAGAAAAAATCAAAGCTATTAATAGTCATATGAGAAAAATGCTCTAATTAACTAGTAATTAGGGAAATGCAAATTAAAATACTCTTAGATACCATCTCATAGCAATCAGATTGGCTAAGGTGACAGAAAAGGAAAATAACAAATGCTGGAAGAGATGTGGGAATGTAGTTACATTAATACAATGTTGGTAGAGTTGTGAATTGGCCCAAACACTCTGAAGAACAATTTGGAACTATGCCCAAAGAGCTATAAAACTGTGCATACCCTTTGACACGGTGATACCACTACTAGGTCTATACACCAGAGAGATCAAAGAAAAAGGAAAAGAACTCATGTACAAAATATTTATAGCAGCTCTTTATGTGGTTGCAAAGAATTGGAACCTGAGAGGATGCTCATCAACTGGGGAATGGCTGAATAAGTTATGGTACATGAATATAATGGAATACTATTGTGCTATGAGAAATGATGAAGGGGATGGTTTCAGAAAAACCTGAGACTTATATGAACTGATGCAAAGTAAAGTGAACAAAACCAGAAGAACAATTTACACAATGATGGTGATATTTTAAAGATACTCAACTGTGAAAGACCTAGTAACTCTGATCAACACAATGGCCCATCATAGTTCCAAAGGACTCATTATGGATAATGTTATCCACCTTCAAACAGAGAACTGATGGGCTCAGAATACAGATTGAAGCATATTTTTCCTCTTTCTTTTTTTTTGGGAGGAGGGAAATATGGCTATTGCTGAAATTTTTTTTTTGCATGACTTTACATTTGTAATGGGTTTTATCTTTCTTGTCTTTTAAATGGAGGGAGTATGGGAAGAGGGAAGGAGAGAAATCTGGAACTGAAAAACAAATAAACTTCAATAAAAAAGAAAAATCCATCTGAATACTTATAGCTATATCTTGTTCTCTCAGAACACTTTGTTCTGTGCTAATGCATCGTGATACATAGAATTTAATCTACTTAAAGCTTGGAAATATTAGAGGATCTGTGACAGAGTACTCAGTTACAGATTTTAAGAAGAGAAAATAACCAATTGATAAACAAGCAGGAAAACATTTCCTTTTTCCTTCAGAGTTTTCACAGTGAATTTCGATAGAATTTTTTTCTCCTATTAAATTAACAGAGTGGCTGTTTCTTGTAGATAAGGAAATAGGTGGTGAGACTGAAGGCCAAAGGCCAGAGTTTGAAAGGCAAAATATTCAGCTTGGCACAATCAGCTAAGTGTGATATCAATAAAATAATGAGAAGAAGTTTGTTCTTTGGTGCATAAAATTAGTACCAATTTTATCTTTTGTTAAACTTAATATTTTCCTTTGGTTTGGGATAGCTTTAGAAAGATAGAAGGAAACTTGACAATGGTTCTTTCCCAGGTATAACCATCTCTGAGTCCAGATCTCACAAGTGAAAATCTTTCTTACAGTACTGCTCCCATAGATTTGCATTGCCTCTGAAAGCTTAGGAAATCTTGAAAGAAAATAATGAATATACTTATTTTAAGTGTTTCATAGAATATCATGTATTCACAACTTAGAAATATTGGAAGGATCATGGCTGGGTACTTGTTATAGATTTTGAGAAAATAAACCAATTGATAAATGAGGGGTGAAATGCCTAATCCTTCTCCACAGTTTTCACAGTAGATATGTTTAGATAGGGCTTTTTCCCCACTCCTATTGAACTAAGAATGTATATTTCTTGTAGCCAAGAAAATGGGTGAGTTTGAAGGTCAAAGCCTTTTGCCAGAGTTGGAAGGGCAAGATAGTCAACCTGACACAATAAATAACAAGTATGATATTAATAAAATTTTAAATAGTTTTAAAATGTATTAAGCAAAAGATTATTGGTGCATAAATGAGCACCAATCTTATTTTTTATTAAACCATGATATTTTCTTTTGGTTTGGAATATCCTTAGAAAAATAGGAGGAAATTTGACAAGGGGTGTCTTTCGCAGATCCTTCTGACTCCACAAATCACAGGTAAAAATCTTTTTTACAATACTGCTCCCATGGGTTTGATAGCAAACACTGAAAGAAAATAATGAATACAGCTGTTTTTGGTATGTTTCAATTGATGTATTAGCACAGTGTCATCTATTCACAACTTAGAAATATTTAAGGGACTATGGCTGGATACTCAATTATATATTTTTAAGAGAAGAAAATAAATCAGTTGCTAAATGAGGGGGCAAACACCTGATCCTTCTCCACAGTTTTCATAGTAGATATGTTTAATAATATGTTCAGGTTTTTTTCCTATCGAAGAATTCCATTGCCTTCCAAGTTCATATGGAATAGCTCTTCTAAGTTGGCATCTTACAATGTAATAGTTCATGGTGGATGCATCTAGAAATCTACCATAGAGAATGGCATCAATTCAGTAAGTACCACCTTTGAAGTGGGACACTGATACCCACCAATGGCAATCTATCCTTTATCGGTGTTAATCTAAACTCTAAATTATGAAGTATATTCAATTTTTATCTTTTCAAATCCAAATTTACATCATATTATACAATCTACCAAATCCATATTTAATCAATTAAACATGTAAAGGATTATAATGAATAAAAATAGGAAATTTAGAAAGCATGTTTGCCAAGCTTGTTTTCAAACTGAAATCAGAGTTAAGCCATCCCTTGGTCTCCTGTGTAAAGAAGACAGACTTACATCCTCTTGTGTTAATTTACCAAGTTCCTCTGACCCTTCCACACAATTAATTTAAGGCCTTAATTTCATCATTCTATGTTGGCCAGGCATAAAATGGGTCAGCTAAAACCTTAATCTCCAAACCAATTCCCTGATTGCCAAATTCATAGAACCAGTGAATTCACAATTAAAATATATGCTCATTCTTTTTTTTTCTTTGTCTGCTTCCATCCCAGCCTGAAGTTTCCTGAAATTTCGTGAGATCTTTTTTCCTTCTGTCACTGAAAAGAACAATCCTCAAAACTTCCCTTAAACTATCAGTTATATTGTCATATTTTGCATCCCTGTTTCTGACAATGTCAATTTTCTTTTTCTTTCTTCATCATAGCTGATAAAAAAGAACCTTCAAGACTTTCGGACGTGATCATCTCAATTATAAGTCTAATACAACAGTTAGACTTAGACAAAGTAATTGGTAAGTAGGGAATTACAATGGTAGAATTCTGAAATTCATTTACAGGTGAGGGTGGCAGAAAAAGACCTAGAAATTAAAATGAATGAAAAGTATGGTGCTTTTGTTAACTAGTAATGAAGAAAGCAAACAAAAAGTAGTGGTTTTTTCCTTGAATAAATTATTCCCTTCTAATTAGTCAACTAACCAGTATTTGTGGTGGGGAGAGCAGAAGATAAAGTGAAGTTCTTTTCATCAAAGAGCTTACATTGAGAGATGCAACCTGTGAAAAAAAGTAGAGAATTAGAACTAGATTCTATACTTAGGTTTGTCAGTTTCACAAAATCTTAAACATGGTAGATAATGTAGAGATCAGTTAGTTAATTCCCTCCTGGTTGTGTAAACCCCCTATCTGACATCCCAGTGTCTTTCTGCTTGAATGCTTTCTATGAAGGGGAATTCAATACCTCTTGAGGCACCAATTCCACTTTTCAATAACTTTGTTTTAGGCCTAAATATGAACTATATTGAGCTAAAATCTGCCAACCCATAAATTGCACCCACTGATTTTAGGTCTGCTCTCTAACGATACAGGATACCTAAATCCTGTTTCATAAAATAGTCCTTCAAATACTTGATGACAAGTACAATGTTCCAACCAAGTCCTCTCTGTGTGACACTCATAGCCCTAGTTCCTTCAAATGTACTTTATATGGCATGATTTCAAATACCCGCTTAACATATAGATCCTTGAACTGAATTCTGACAAGGGCAGAATAGAGTGAACCTATTAGCTCTCATATCTGGACTCTCTCCTTCCATTATAGTGGTTTAAGAACAGAAATGTTACTAAAAGTTGTTTTACTTCAGACAAGTACATTCTAATCTAGGGGATTAGAATCTAAAGGATGTCTAGCTTTAGGCCCCTTCACACATTAGGATTTTGCAACCACTCCTGGTCTTCAGCAAGTGGTGTGATTGATGTTTCAATGATAAATCGGTAAGATTATTTCTGTAGAACGCCTACAGATATATAATCTAGGAGGTGGTCATCAGAAATACACAAAATCAAATGTTACACAAATCAAAGAAATTAAGTACATTCAGGAAGACAAAGTATAGAACATCTCCGGTGTAACCTTGATAAATTATGATTGAAATAATTGTTTAGGCAACAGTAACTCATGAAGGCTGTCTACTAATGCAAGGAGGGATTGGAGCGATACTGGTCCAGCAAGACTCTTCAATAATGAAGTCATGAACCTTATAAAGTACTGAATTATATCTCTTTTCAAATCTCTTTAGAGATAAGCATAAATGATTTATTAAAGGACACAAAAGAAGTCAGTTCAACTCTAGCATGGACAGATGTTTCACTAAAAACTAGACTTTCCCCAAAGTCTCTTCAACAAAATAAAATATCTGGTAAGAGAGAGACTGTGAGTCAGTAAACATTTCTTAAGCACCCACTAAAGCCAGGTACTGTGCTAAGAACTGAGGAAATAAAAAAAGGCAAAAAGACAGTTCCTGCCCTGGAGAGGCTCCCAATTTAATAGTAGAAACAATAAGCAAATATGTACAAACAAGTTATATATTGGATAAATAGGAAATAAGTAACAGAGTGAGGATAGTGGAATTAGTAGGGAATCAGAAAGGCTTCTTGTAGAAAGTAGGATTTTAGCTGGAACTTAAAGGAAGCTAGGGAATCCAGGAGATGGTGATGAGAAGGGAGAGCAGTCTAGGCATGGAAGACAGCCAAAGAAAATGTCCGGAGCCCAGAGATGGAGTGTCTTGTTCATGGAAAATCGTGGCCAGATCTTTGGATCAAAGAATACTAGAGGGGTGTAAATTATAAGAATAGAATTATAAATTATAAGAATGGGAATAGGTTATGAAGGGCTTTAAATGCTGAACATTGATCCTGGAGGTGATAGAGAGCCATTGGAGTTTATTGAAAGGGGGATGGGGGGCATGGTTGAACTTTGGCATCTGGATGGATGCAGTCCCAGAAGCAGGCTATGACAATAGTCCAGATGTGAGGTAATGAGGGCCTGTACGAGGATGGGGGCATTGTTAGAGGAGAGAAGAGGGTATATTTGAGAGAGATTGCAAAGTAGGTTTGAGAATCATTAGCCTAGAGATGATAATTAAATTCTTGGGAGTTAATGAGATCACCAAGTGAAGTAGAGGAAGAAGAGAATAGAAGAGGGCCCAGGAAAGAGCCCTGTGGAACACTTATGGTTGGTTATCAGATGTGACCTGAATGAGGTTCTAACAAAGGAGACTGTGAAGGGGTGATCAGATGGGTAAGAGGAGAACCAGGAGAGAGTGGTATCCCAATAATCTGGAAAGAATCAAGTATCAAAGAGAAGAGGGTGATCAACAATATCAAAGGCTGCAAAGAGATCAAGAAGAATAAAGATTGAAAAAAGGCCACTGGATTTGGAAATCAATGAGTGGATGAGATTGGAAGCCAGATTTTAGGGGATCAAGAAGGGAGTGAGAGGCAAGAAAGTGGAGGCACATATTGTAGATGGCCTTTCCAAGGAGTTTAGCCACAAAGAGCAGAAGAGATAGGGCATGATGGTTAGTAGGGATGGAAGGATAAAGTGAAGGATTTTTTTGAGAATGGAGGAGACATGGGCATGTCTTTAGGCAGTAATTCCCACCAATGATGGGATGGGATGTACTTTTTAAAGCATTGAATTATATCTTCTTTTATTTCTTTGGAAATAAAAATAGATTTGCTAAAGGATGAAAAAGACAGTTCAAAATTATCACAGATGTGTTCCAAGAGCCTCTTCCACAAAAAGAAATTTGGTAAGAAAGAGTAATGGCCACTGATTAGTGAGGAACAGGAAGTGGGTCAATGTATCTGGATCATAGAGTGTGTAGAAATAATAAGACTTGACAACAGATTGGGAGGGGGTGGCGCATTCATGGTGTTTGTGGGACAGAGCAATTGAACAAAGATTGAGGTAGTGGGACTTCAGAGGCTAGGAAAGAATAAGTCAGGTGTGAGGATGAACCCCAGTGTATCCAAGGTGTCTCTAAGTCTTCCTACATTTCCCTTCCCCAATTCAACATCTGTCCATTGCAGTTTCAAAGCTCTCTAGAACATCTTCACAATTCCTCCTTTTCCTGCCTGTCCTCCTTCATGTCAATACCCACTGTTTCCCATCCCAGAGGCTAATTCTCTTTGTTCCCTTGATCAGATATTCTTCTGTCTGCCCCAGTTCTAGCACTAGCAATTTGTTATGCATCTTCAGTCTTTCCTCATAGGTACCTTCCCAACTGCCTGCAAATATGCTCAGATGTCCTCAATAGCTAAACAAAACAAAATAAGACCCTCCTTCATCTCCTCTTTCAGTCTGGCTAGTGTGCTATCCCTGTCCTCTCCCACTCAATCTTATATTATTTTGGCAGGTCTGTGAGCAATGGATTAGAGGAAAGATAGACTAGAAGAAGGAACATTAATTAGAAAGATAGACTAGGAAGGATATGATTTGGGCTTGAACACGGGTTTTAGTCATGTAAGTGGAGAGAAGGGTGGAGTAGATAGAGGGCTAGGCCTGGAGTCAGGAAGACCTGAGTTCAAATCTAGCCTCAGATGCGTACTAGCTGTGTGACCCTGGGCAAGTCACTTCACCCTATTTGCCTCAGTTTCCTCATCTGTAAAATGAGCTAGAGAAGGAAAAGGCAAACCATTCCAGTATCTGCCAAGGAAACCCCAAATGGGGTCACAAAGACAAGTGAATAACAAAAGTGGAGAGATGATGCAGGAGACAATGTGGAGGCAGAACTGATGAGACTCAGCAGCTGATCCTGGGTGGGGAGTAAGGGAGAGTTAGGGACTGGATCATTGAAAAGACTGTTCTCAGCAGCAGTCGCAAATTTAGAGGAGGGTCAGCTTGAGCAGGGGAGATAGTGATTTCCAGCTTAGATTGAGTTTGAGATGCCAACAGGCAGGGATGATAAGAGACTGGATCTCAGACGAGAGAATTTGTCTAGATACATTGATTTGGAAAGTCCTCTGGATAGAGGAGATGATATTTGTAAGCACGGTGCTTGGCACATAGTCGGCACTGTATAGATGAGATGAGATGAGATGAGATGAGAAAGAGACAGAATGAGAATGAGAATTTTTAGGTTGGCTCTTTCATTTTCCCTCTGTCACCCTAACTTCTGGGCTGCTTAGTATGACTTCTTGCAAAATTGGAAAAACAGGCAGACTTGGACATTAAGCCATCCTTAGTGAAGTAATAATCACCACCACTTAAAAGCGGGATATCCTTTAGCTAACTTATTCACTACAATAGAACAACTTCAAAGGGAATAGGAAGAGTAGAAGATGACAAGAGATGAGTACGTTAAAAAGGCATTACAGGCTAAGAGAAGGAAAACATCCTGGATCAGGGATAAAATAGAGCCTTTGAATAAAGGTCAGGATTAATGAAGCTGTTACAAAGTTATTGATATTATAGGTGTAACCCTTGGGTCAGAGACTCAGGTCATGAAGGGGCCTGCTCTGGCTCTTTTGGGGGGACTTTCTCACTCCCCTTGCCTCCTATGTCCCATTCAAAAAACTTGGGAAAATTCCTATATTGTATCAGTCGGGGTATAAAGACCCAGATCCCTTCTTACAAGCATGTTATATTCACAGTATTACTGAACCAAGGATCTCACAGTAAAGATTCCCAGTTATTGGCTGTCTTACATTTCCAAATGGGAGAATTCCTCTGGCTGAGGCCCTGCATAAGATTCATCCATTCCCACTAGCTGTCATCCCCTATCCTTCCTCCTTTTTGTGACTGAGCTTCTTGAGAAGGTCATCTACAATCAGTACCTCCATTTCCTTTCCTTTCATTCTCTTCTTAAACCCTCTGCAGTCTGGCTTCCAACCTTATCATTCAACTGAAATTTTCTCTCCAAAGTTACCAGTGATCTCTTAATTGCCAACTCTAATGACCTTTTCTCAGTCCTTTTGGACCTCTCTGCAGTTTCTGATTGCCATTTTCTTGATATTCACTTCTCTCTAGTTTTTTGTGACCCTGCTTTCTCTTGGTGTTCCTTTATCTATCTGACCTCTCCTTCTTGGTCTTCTTTCCTGGATCTTCTTCTAGGTAGTGCCCCTTAGCTGTGGGTGTCCCATAATTCTCTGTCCTGGGCCCTCTTTTTTTCCTGTTTTGGTTGGTGATCTCATCAATTTTCATATATTCAATTATCCTCTCTATGCAGATGATTCTCAGACCTATTTCTCTACCCCTAACTTCTCTCCTGACCTTTAATCTCATATCTCTAATTACCTATTAAATATCTTGAACTGGATATCCCATAGACATCTTAAACCAAGAATGTGCTGGTATATGTTTAACAACTGGCTCTCTGGGGGGAAAAATACACATACATCCCACTTTTAAGTTTAATTTACACCAGTTATGTGTTTTCTGTACCTGTCTTAATTTAATTCTAGGCAATCCACAAAACAATAAATCTAGTCTTGAATCTTATTTCCAAGGTGTAAATGCTCACACTGAAAATAGAACAATCAGCACTTGTGAGCTGATTTGAGATTGTTCTAGTACACTTCTGTCTTAAATTTAACATGTCCAAAACTGAAGTCATGTTTTCCCCCAACACCGTTCTTTCTTACCATTGTCGAGGGTACCTCTATTCTCCCAATCACCCAAGGCTCATAGCCTAGATATAATCTTGATTCCTCCCTCTTCCCTTCTACCCCCAACCACTTCCAATCAGTCAAATCTTGTCAATTCTACCTTCATAACATCTCTCTTATATGCCCTGTTCTGTCCTGTGACACTGCCACCATCCTGATGTAGGCCCTTAATTGCCTTCCTGCTGGATTATTTGTAGTAGCCTCTTGGTCCCCCTGCCCCCCCCCCCCCCCCCCCCCCCCCTTCTACCCCCCCCCCCGCCCCCCCCCCCCCCCCCCCCCCCCCCCGCCTTGAGTCTTTCTCCCTTCCAGTCTATCTTCTACTCAGGAGTCAGATTGATCTTCCTAAAGCACCAGTCTTTCTGTACTGATCCTCTACTCAAAAAACTCTGCGGGCTTCCTATCACTTTCAGGATCAGTATAAAATCCTCTGGTATTCAAAGCTCTTTATGACGTGGCCTCCTCCTCCCTTTCCAATCTCCTTATACCTTACTCAGCCGGACACATTCTGCTGTCCAGTGACATTAGCCTTGCTGTTCTTTATATGACACAATCCATCTCCTGACTCCAAGCATTTTACTGGCTGTTCTCCATGCCTGGAATTTTCTCCTATGCTTTCCTTATCTGGAGGTAGTTATCATAGTTCTATCCATCAGGCCCCTGTTGGTAACTTTCTCCCCATTCCTCCTGCTTTTCAGTTTCCTTTTGTATGTTTTCTCCCTCCATTAGATGATCAGCTCCTTGAGAAATGGGGCTGTCTTTGTTTTCATTTATACTTGTATCTCCAGTGCTTAGCAAAGGCACAGAGTAGGCACTTGATAAATTTATTTAACTTATAAATTTAAATTGATTTACTTATGAGCCCAGATGGGGCTGACTTTAATAGTTTCTAAGGCATAAATACTCTTAGATACTATAATTCTCTCAACCAACTCCTGAAAGAGAAGGGGATAATAATAGTTGACATGATATTATTATTACCTGGCATTTACATAGTGCTCAAAGGCTTGTGGAGCACTTCAGATAACGTTATCTCATTTGATCCTTACAACAACCCTGTGATAGAGATTATGATTATCCTCATTTTACAGATGGGGATATTGAAGCTGAGAAAAATTAAGTGACCTGTCCAGGGTCAAACATCTGGCAAGTGTCTGAGGCAGGATTGGAATTCAGGTCCTCCTGACTCGAGTACAGCCTTATGACATTAACATAGCACTCAGTTGCACTGTCCTTTCCCAATGGTCCTGAGAAGCAGGTGTTAGAGGGATGGCTATCCTCCTTCTCATCTGTGACTGGCCCTGGCAAGTGCCAAAGTGAGCAGTCAAACCAAAGGGGTCCTGGTGTAGTTTTGATGAGGTTCCAGAGGTCACAGGAAAGGAGGTTAGAGCAAAGGCTCCACGGGCAGAGGAGTAAGTGAAGGAAAGTTCATGCAGTCGTTGAGAAGAGGCAAGAAGGGCAGACGCTGAAGAAGGTAGAAAGTACCAGTCAGTAATGCGGAGAATGTTATAGACATGTTGGGCCAAAGAGAAGATGTCAGGTGGCCTTGCTTTTCTCCTTTTCTTATTAATGCAGATACGTTGAAAGATAGAAGGGAAAGTCAGGGTAAGTGTATCTCAGCACCACACATGTACCCAGCAAAAAAGATCGCTTTATCTCCATTTCATAAGAAAGGTAAATAAGATCTATCAAAGCAGCTATGGACACATGCTGCAATTGAAGAATCATCCTCTATATTTTCAGTGATTGATTTGTATAAATTCTGACTGAGGCAGTTGAGTATATGCTGTAATACTCAGGGGACTCTTCCATAATCCAGTCTTTCTGACATGTACTTTCTTATAAGCCCCAGGTACTCTGGGATTAAAGAGTAAAGGGGAATAGTTTCAGAGTCCCAGATTTTCCTTAGCTTAGGCAATAAAAAGGAGGTCAGTTCCACTCATGTGGAATTCCTCATTGTCCATGACCCTGTGTTCTCTTACCTCTGGCTGACTGCCTTGGACGGAAGGCACAGAGCCTGCTGTGCACTCTGGTTAAACCCACCAGTGAGCCTGAGGCTAGATCCTGGCCCAGCTAGTCTTTGTCTTTGCACAGGCAGGCAGACCAAATGAGGACAACATGCAGCTCCCCCTTGCCAATTTCTCTCCTCCTGCTTGACACTCCCTTTAGATAAAACTAATTAGCCCATGTGTCATGACAAAACCGAATGTCTCATTTCACCTATTTTTCCATCTGAAGCTGTAGAGCAAGTTTTTCCAAAGAAAAATAAAGCAGGCTTCCTCCTTGAAGAGCTTTGGTGTAAAGATGCAAGCGATAACAGCTCTGTCTGACAGAAAGAACTGCCTCAGGACGGGGCATTTTCCTCCATTAAGTAAATTCTTTGCAGATAATTAGAAGTACAATAATTTAATGCCTACTGAGATATTGTAGAAAGGGATTTGATTAAGGAGAAACAAAAAGTTAGTTACCAAAAAGTAAGCCTTAATGTCATGTCCTCATTTCTGTGATTGACAGAGTACAGGAGAACATAAATACAGTGTCTGACTTACGTATATGCCTGTGGAATGGCCATCCCAGCTGGGACACCCTAGGGATTCTTTTTTTTTACCTTTAGGAAATCTGCTTCTACCGAGGACCCCTCGGTATACTTTCTCTCCCCACACCCAGGCCAATCTCTCAGCACTCATCCATTTTCTCAAAAACTACTGCTACCCTGGTCCCAAGGCTGGTCTTATTTGCCATGTCAGCTCACCCTCTCTCTCACCTGTAAGTCTGGTTTTTCCTCTGAAATGCAGAGGGTGTATATGTTAAGAGTCACTTTTAAACCTCTGCTTACCTTTGCCTTTCTATACCCACTAAAAAATGTAGAAAGAAACCTTTTAAGTCCCTGTTTCACACTGGGTAAGCTATAAAAATTTAGGAAAGATAAATATTTATGGAGTGTCTTCAGAGATAGGAGAGTAAGGGGACTTTTGTGGGTCTTAGATCCATTCTCTTCCATGAAGGAGCAGGAAATGAGGTTGGAAGCAGACAAACCAACTCTTGGGGCTAAAGGAAGGAACAAAAGGGATAGTAAAAGGAAGATGATTTGGAGGGTGGAGGTGGAGACGAGTTACAATGGCAGGAGACTTTCATTTTCTGTCTTCCCTAACCTCTGCCCTTCTGAACACAAAACACATAGGCTTCTGTGCCTCTTAATTACATGCATTCTTTCTATATCTTTATGGTCCCTTTTGGTTTTAAATACTATCATCCTATCTGAATGACCACTCCAGGCAGGAATTCTCTTTGGCTGCTGCTACTGCCCTTTGGTATTTCTTTCCCTTCTCTGTCCTCTTCTTTCCCAACATTTGAAACCCTCCCTTATGACACAGAGCTAGGGAAGTCACTGAAGATCCTCTCTCCTATTGCATTAGGACATGTGTTTTTGGTATCTCAAATAGGCCTCTGAACACACTCTCTAATGGAAACATAGTGATTCTGGGTATGTTCTATGGTAATGATAGTATCATATACTATTCTTCATCATGGGTTAGCTTTGTGGGCTGCCTTGGTAAGCTAACCTTTGTGTATACCACAATTGAATAATTAGAGACTTGATAGATTATTTCTGTGCTGTAGATTTTAACATCTTGATGAGGAGTTTGTCTCTTAACATAAAGAAGTGCTCTGCCATGTCATTCAGCAAAATGTATTCTACTTTTCAGTTTGGTCCTTTATTATTCATTCAGATTAATGTTGTTTAGTTGTTTTCGTGTCCAACTCTTCATTACCCCATTTGGGGTTTTCTTGGCACAGATACTGCAGTGGTTTGCCATTTCCTTCTCCAGCTCTTTCTAGGGATGAGGAAACTGAGGCAAACAGGGTTAAGTGACTTGTCCAGGGTCACACAGCTAGTTAAGTGTCTGAACTCGGATTTGAAGTCAGGAAGATGAGTTTTCTTGACTTTAGGCCCAGCGCTCAGTGCACTATGGCACCACCTAGCTGCGCCATTCAGATTAATAGACTAAACATAAAACTAGAAGTATAGTGTTAATTGTTTCTACAGAAATTGAGGGGAAGTCCATGCATTGGATAATGATGAAATAAGCTATAGTATATGATTGTAATGGAATATAATTGTGTTATAAGAAATGATGAGCAGGATGATTTCAGAAGAACCTGGAAAGAATCACATGAACTGATAGAGAATGAAGTGAGTAGAACCAGGAGAATATTGTACACAGTAACAGCAATATTATACAATGATCAACTGAATGACTTAGTTATTCTCAGCAGTACAATGATCTGACACAAGTCCAGAGGACTTATGATGAAAAAATGCTATCTACCTCCAGAAGAGCTGATGGAGTCTGAATGCAGATTGAAGCATACTGTTTTTCACTTTCTTTCCTTCTTTTATTTTTTTTGGTTCAAGTTTTCTTTCACAAAATGACTAATATAAAAATGTTATACATGACTGCACATGTATAACAAATATCAGGATGCTTACTGTCTCAGGTAGTGGGGAGGGGAGGAAGAAGAATAGAATTTGGAACTCAAAATTAAAAAAAACTGAATGTTAAAAATTGTTTTCACATGTAATTGGGGGGAATATTATCCTAAAAAAAGAAAAAATATTGCTATATAGCTCAAAATGGTTATAGCACTCTTCTGAACTGCCCTGCAGTCCTTATTTTTTTTTTAACTTGGTGTCACTGCATTTCTATGGGATTATGCAGCCTATTTCATCCTCATTTCCAGTCCTTAGAATGTCTTAATTTAAATGTGTTTACTATTCAAGGCTGGAATTTTTAATTGCTAAGTTTATTTAATAAACATTCAGTGGCTACAATGTGCATAGCATTGTCTCCATCATACGTGAATATATTTTGGCTTTGTTCTAGTTTTTAAATTACCATCAATATAATTCTTCAAAGTTGTAATTATTAAAGGGAATTAAAAAGGATGAGATGTGTTGGAGTAAAAAGAGGGGCTATTAATTACAAAGGAATTAAAGTCTTATTTAAACATTCTTCCCCATTATTGATTTAATTTCTTTCTCTTTAATGTGACGATACTGTGCTTATTTTTAATATAAGCAGAAAAAGAAAGTGAATTACTATCCAAGTTACAGAGTCAGCAAGAGAGATCTTTTACTCCTGGGACCAGTCCCATCAATAGAAAAAAGGATATATACCCAGGTAATTACATTTAATTTATGGTATTAACAAAATACTGCTTCATAAATTGCTGGTAAATATGCTAATGAAGTATTTAAACTATGAAAGACCAAGGCATGTAATTTGAAGCACTAGTACTGGGATCAATCTACTTTCCCCTAGGTTGTGCATTTTTCTAGTACTTTTATGATACTTTTCATTGAATCATATAATTTTGGCAGAATTATTTTTTAGTAAGATGTTATCAGCGGTACAAAGTATCAACCAACTTGAAAATTTAACCCTTAAAAACTAAACTATTTTATTAGCATCTTGGGGTTTTAAATTTGAAAACAAATAAATTTCCTTATTGTATTAAAATAGTTTTGCTTATAAAAGACCCTAATTCCTAACCTTTAGGGAGTTGCCACACTCTGTACCTTGTTAATTTGAAATGTGATCTCCACAAAGTCCTATTCCAGTGCCTCATTATAGCATGGAGAACCCTGGGTTCTCAAGGCTAGCTCAGTATGTTTTAATTCATTGGGGTTAAAACAAAACCAAATAAAGAGGGATCCTATCAAGGAAAAAAAAAGGACACAAGGGGGAAAAGAATTAAGTGTAACTTAAAGGAAGAGAAGAAAAGAAAGCAGAAGAGCAGAACAGGTAGGAAGACCACTTAGGAGACTGTTGCAGTAACCTGGCATGAGATGATGGAGGCCTGGAATAGGGTGGTAGCCCTGAGAACAGAAAGGAAGGAACTAATCTTAAGAGACATTTCAAGGGAATAAATGACAGTACTTGGTGCAGATTATATATGTCATAAACAAGAAGAACCAACATGATCCCAAGGTTTCTTGATGGAGACCCTGGAAGAATGGTGGTACCACCAAAAGAAATGTGCCCTTTGGAAGAAGAACCAATCAATCAGTGAACTTTTATTTATTAAACACTTGCCATGTGCTAGGCACTAAGGATACCATTATGCAAGTGAAACAGTCTTTGCCCTCAAGAAACTTACATTCTACTATGTATGGAAGCCAATACAAAAGAGACTTTAATGTACTGGGAGGTCAAACAATGTCAAATGCCCTGGAAAGGTAAAGGTGAATAGAGAATCTTAAAAGTGTTTAGATTTGGAAACATATCCTGGATCAGTCTGGAGAGCTCCGTTTCAGTAGATGGACGGAAGAAGCCAGACTCTGCAAAGCTAAGGGAATGAATGGATAGGAAATGGTGAGAGTAGCTGTAGTCACGTTTGAGGAGAATGGCAGTGAAAAAATGGTGAGATTTGAGCAAGACTCAGGATCAAAAGGATGTTCACACATATTTATAAATCTATTTGTATAATTAACACTTAAGTTTAGAAGGGAGGGAGGCAGCATGATGGAGTGGGAATAGTTTTTGAGAGTCTGGATTTTAGATTTTAGTGCTGTTGCTAATTGGTTATGGCACTTTTGAGTTGAATTAGGTAAAGGGTGGGGAACCTGCAGCCTCGAGGCCACATGTGGCCTTCTAGGTCCTTGGTGCAGCCTTCTAAGTCCAAGTTTTACAGAACAAATCCTTGTTTTTTTTTTAATTAATTAATTTTTAGTTTTCAACATTCACTTCCATAAGCTTTCAAGTTTTAAATTTTCTCCCACTCCCTTCCCGCTTCCCTCCCCAAGATGGCATGTAAGTTGATATAGGCTCTACATACACATCCCTGTTGAACATATTTTCATATTAGTCATGTTGTAAAGAAGAATTAGAAGCAATAGGAACCACAAGAAAGAAGAAACAAAACAAAAAAGAAGAAAAAAAAAGAGCAAATCGTATGCTTCGATCTGCATTCAGACTCCATAGTTCTTCATCTGGATGTGGATAGCATTTTCCATCATGAGCCATTTGGAGATGTCTTAGATCCTTGCATTGCTGAGAAGAGCTAAGTCTATCAAAGTTAGTTATCACACAACTTGTTATTGTGTACAACATTCTCCTGTTTCTGCTCACTTCACTCAGCATCAGACCATACAAGTCTTTCCAGATTTTTCTGAAGTGTGCTTGCTCACCATTTCTTATAGCACAGTTGTATTCCATTACATTCATATACAACAACTTGCTCAGCCATTCCCCAATTGATGGGCATCCCCTCAATTTCCAATTCTTTGCCACCACAGAAAGAACTGCTATAAATATTTTTGTATATGTGGGTCCTTTTCCCGTTTGTGTGATCTCTTTAGGATAACAGCCCTAGAAGTGCTATTTCTGGATCAAAGGGTATGCACATTTTTATAGCCCTTTGGACATAGTTCCAAATTGCTCTCCAAAATGGTTGGATCATTTCACAACAACTTCACCAACAATGCATTAGTGTTCCAATATTCCCACATCTTCTCCAACATTTATCATTGTCCTGTTTTGTCATGTTAGCCAATCTGATAGGTATGATGTGGTACCTCAGAGTCGTTTTGATTTACATATCTCTAATCAATAGTAATTTAGAGCATTTTTTTCATATGACTACAGATAGCTTTAATTTCTTCATCTGAAAACTGCCTGTTCATATCCTTTGACAATTTATCAATTGGGGAATGACTTGTATTCTTATAAATTTGACTTAGTTCTCTATATAGTTTAGAAATGAGGCCCTTATCAGAGACACTGGTTGTAAAAATTCTTTCCCACTTTCCTGCTTCACTCCTAATCTTCATTGTATTGGCTTTGTTTGTCCAAAAAATTTCAATGTAATATAGTCAAAATTATCCATTTTGCATGTGATAATGTTCTCTCCTTGTTTGGTCATAAATTTTTCTGTTTTCCACAAATCTGACAGGGAAACTATTCCTTCTCTCCCAATTTGCTTATAGTATCAGCCTTTATATTTAAATCTTGTACCCATTTTGACTTTATTTTGGTATATGGCATAAGATTTTGGCCTATGCCTAGTTTCTGACATACTCTTTTCCAGTTTTCCCAGCAGTTTTTGTCAAATAGTGAGTTCTTATCCCAGAAACTGGGGTCCTTGGGTTTATCAAACAGTAGATTACTATAGTCATTGACTACTGTGTCTGGCATACCTAACCTATTCCACTGATCCACCACTCTATTTCTTAGCCAGTACCAAGTAGTTTTGATGATTGCTGCTTTATTACACAATTTAAGATCTGGAATAGCTAGGCCACCTTCCCCTGCATTTCTTTTCATTAGTTCCCTTGATATTCTGGACATTTTGTTTCTTCCAAATGAATCTTATTATTTTTTCTAACTCTATAAAATAATTTTTTGGTGCTTTGATTGGTATGGCACTGAATTTTAGGTAGAATTGTCATTTTTATTATATTAACTTGGCCTACCCACGAACAACTGATGTTTTTCCAGTTGTTTAGATCTGACTTTATTTGTGTGAAAAGTGTTTTGTAAATGTGTCAATATAGTTCCAGAGTTTGTTTTGGCAGGTAGACTCCTAAATATTTCTAATGTCTACAGTAAGTTTAAATGGAATTTCTCTTTCTATCTCTTGCTATTGGGCTTTGTTTGTAATATGTAGAAATGCTGATGATTTATGTGGGTTTATTTTATAACCTGTAACTTTGCTAAAATTGTTTATTTCAAGTAGTTTTTTATTTGATTCTCTAAGTATATCATTATATCATTTGCAAAGAGTGATAGCATTGTTTCTTCTTTGCCTATTCTAATACCTTCAATTTCTTTTATTGCTAAAGTTAATGTTTCTAGTACCATATTGAACAACAGCGGTGATAACAGACATCCTTGTTTCACCCCCGATCTTATTGGAAATACTTCTAGCTTATCCCCATTACATATAATGCTTGCTGAAGGTTTTAGGTAGATGCTACTTATCATTTTAAGGAAGACTCCATTTATTCCTGTGCTCTCTAGGGGAATGGGTGTTGTATTTTGTCAAAAGCTTTTTCTGCATCTATTGAGATAATCATGTGGTTTCTGTTCATTTTGTCGTTGATATGCTCAAATATGCTGATAGTTTTCCTAATATTGAACCAGCCCTGTATTCCTGGTATAAATCCTACCTGGTCATAGTATATTATTCTCGTGATAAGTTGCTGTGATCTATTTGCTAACATTTTATTTAAAATTTTTGTATCTATATTTGTTAGGAAAATTGGTGTATAATTTTTTTTCTCTGTTTTGATTCTTCCTGGTTTAGGTATCAGCACCATATTTGTATCACAAAAAGAATTTGGTAAGACTCCTTCTTCCCCTATTTTCCCAAATAGTCTATATAGTATTGGAATTAGTTGTTCTTTAAGTGTTTGATAGAATTCACTTGTCAATTCATCTGACCCTGGAGATTTTTTTCCTAGGGAGCTCATTGATGGCTTGTTCAATTTCTTTTTCTGAGATGGCTTTATTTAAGTATTTTACTTCCTCTTCTGTTAATCAGGGCAATTTATATTTTTGTAAATATGTATCCATTTCACTAAGATTGTCAAATTTGTTGGCATATAGTTGGGCAAAATAATTCCTAATTATTGTTTTAATTTCCTCTTCCTTGGTGGTAGCTTCACCCTTTTCATTCTTGATACTAGTAATTTTGTTTTCTTCTTTCTTTTTTTTTAATTAAACTAATCAAAGGTTAATCTATGTTATTGGTTTTTTCATAAAACCCAGCTCTCAGTTTTATTTATTAGTTCAATAGTTTTCTTAATTTCAATTTTATTAATCTCTTCTTTGGTTTTCAGTATTTCTAATTTGATATTTAATGGAGGATTTTTAATTTGTTATTTTTCTAGTTTTTTTTAGTTGCATGTCGTTTGATTTCCTCTTTCTCTATTTGATTCATGTAAGCATTTAGAGATATAAAACTTCCCCTAAGAACAGCTTTTGCTGTAACCATAAGTTTTGGTGTGTTGTCATCATTATTGTCATTCTCTTGGATGAAATTATCATTTGTTTCTATGATTTGTTGTTTGACCCATTCATTCTTTAGGATTAGATTTAGTTTCCAATTAATTTTTAGTCTCTCTTTCCATGGCCCTTTATTACATACAATTTTTATTGCATCATGATCTGAAAAGGATGTATTTAATATTTCTGCCTTTCTGCATTGGATTGATGTTTTTCTGCCCTAGTACCTGGTCAATTTTTGTGTAAGTGCCATATACCGCTGAGAAAAAAGTATATTCCTTTCTATCCCCATTCAGTTTTCCCCAGAGGTCTATCATTCCTATCTTTTCTAAAATTCTCTTCACCCCCTTAACTTCTTTGTTGTTTATTTTGTGGTTAGATTTATCTAGTTTAGAGAGGGGGAGGTTGAGGTTCCCTACCAATATAGTTTTGCTGTCTACTTCTTCCTGTAACTCCCTGAACTTCTCCTCTAAGAATTTGGATGCTATGCCACTTGGTGCATATGTGTTTAATAATGATATTACTTCATTGTCTATGGTGCCTTTTAGCAGGATGTAGTTTCCTTCCTTATCTCTTTTAATAAGATCTATTTTTACTTTTGCTTTGTCTGAAATCAGGATTGCTACCCCTGCTTTTTTTACTTCAGCTGAAGCATAATATATTCTACTCCAGCCTTTTTTTATTAATTTATTTTGATTTATCAATAATCACTTCCATGTGCTTTTGAGTTTAAATTTTTTCTCCCCCTTCCTCCCCACCACCCTCCCCAAGATGGCGCACAATCTGATATAGGCTATATATTTATATTCCTATTAAACATATTTTCACATTAGTGATGTAAGTAAAAATTAAAACCAATAGGAGGAACCATCAGAAAGAGGAAACAAAACTCTGAAGAAAAAAAATATCAATTCAACTTCCATAGTACTTTCTTTGGATGTGGATAGCATTTTCTATCACGAGGCCTCTGGAGATGTCTTAGATCCTTGTATTGCTGGAAAGAGTTAAGTTTATCACTATTAGTCATCACACAACGTGGCTGTTATTGTGTACAAAGTTCTCTTGGTTCTGCTCACTTCACTCAGCATCAAACCATACAAGACTTTCCAGGTTTTTCTGAAGTCAGCCTGTTCATCATATCTTATAGTACAATAGTATTCCATTACATTCATATACCACAATTTGCTCAGCCATTCCCCAATTGATGGGCACCCTCTCAATTTCCAGTTTTTTGCCACCACAAAAAGAGTTGCTATGAATATTTTTGTACATGTGAGTCCTTTTTCCATTTGTATGATCTCTTTGGAATATATCCCTAGAAGTGTTATTGCTGAGTCAAAGGATATGCACATTTTTATAGCCCTTTGGGCATAGTTCCAAATTGCTCTCCAAAATGGTTGGATCATTTCACAACTCCACCAACAATGCATTAGTGTTCCGATTTTCCCACGTCTTCTCCAACATTTATCGTTTTCCTGTTTTGTCATGTTGGCCAATCTGATAGGTGTGATGTGGTACCTCAGAATTGTTTTGATTTGCATTTCTCTAATCAATAGTAATTTAGAGCATTTTTTCATATGACTATAGATGGCTTTCATTTCTTCATCTGAGAACTGTCTGTTCATATCCTTTGACCATTTATCAATTGGGGAATGGCTTGTATTCTTATAAATTTGACTTAATTCTCTATATATTTTAGAAATGAGGCCCTTATCAGAGACACTGGTTGTAAAAATTCTTTCCCAATTTTCTACCTTCCTTCTAATCTTAGTTGCATTGGCTTTGTTTGTGCAAAAACTTTTCAATTTAATGCAATCAAAATGATTCACTTTGCTTTTCGTAATGTTCTCTATCTCTTGTTTTGTCATGAATTCTTCTGTTCTCCATAGATCTGATAGGTAAACTATTCCTTGCTCTCCCAGTTTGCTTATGGTATCAGCCTTTATATCTAAATCATGAACCCATTTTGACTTTATTTTGGAATATAGTGTGAGATTTTGGTCTATGCTTAGTTTCTGCCATACTCTTTTCCACTTTTCCCAGCAGTTTTTTTTCAAAGAGTGGGTTCTTATCCCAGAAGCTGGGGTCTTTGAGTTATCAAATAATAGATTACTATAGTCATTGACTACTGTGTCAATATTAAAGCTATTCCACTGATCCACCACTCTATTTCTTAGCCAGTACCAAGCGGTTTTGATGATTGCTGCTTTATAATACAATTTAAGATCTGGAATTGCTAGGCCACCTTCCCCTGCATTTCTTTTCATTAGTTCCCTTGATATTCTGGACCTTTTGTTCTTCCAAATGAATTTTGTTATTATTTTTTCTAACTCTATAAAATAATTTTTGGTAGTTTGATTGGTATGGCACTGAATAAGTAAATTAGCTTAGGTAGAATTGTCATTTTTATTATATTAGCTTGGCCCACCCATGAGCAACTGATGTTTTTCCAATTATTTAGATCCGACTTTATTTGTGTGAAAAGTGTTTTGTAATTGTGTTCATAGAGTTCCTGGGTTTGTTTCGGGAGGTAGACTCCTAAATATTTTAAAATGTCTACAGTAAGTTTAAATGGAATTTCTCTTTCTGTCTCTTGCTGTTGGGCTTTGTTGGTAATATATGGAAATGCCGATGATTTATGTGGGTTTATTTTATAGCCTGCAACTTTGCTAAAGTTGTTTATTATTTCAAGTAGTTTTTTACTTGATTCTCTAGGATTCTTTAAGTATATCATCATGTCATCTGCAAAGAGTGATAGCTTTGTTTCTTCTTTGCCTATTCTAATACCTTCAATTTCTTTTTCTTCTTTTATTGCTAAAGCTAATGTTTCCAGTACGATATGGAATAACAGTGGTGATAATGGACATACTTGTTTCACTCCTGATCTTATTGGAAATGCTTCTAGCTTGTCCCCATTACATATGATGCTTGCTGAAGGTTTTATATAGATGCTGTTTATTATTTTAAGGAAGACTCTATTTATACCTATGCTCTCTAGTATTTTTAATAGGAATGGGTGATGTATTTTGTCAAAAGCTTTTTCTGCATCTATTGAGATGATCATGTGGTTTCTGTTAGTTTTGGTGTTGATATGCTCAATTATGCTGATAGTTTTCCTAGTATTGAACCAGCCCTGTATTCCTGGTATAAATCCTACCTGGTCATAGTGTATTATTCTTGTGATAAGTTGCTGTAATTTATTTGCTAATATTTTGTTTAAAATTTTTGCATCTATATTCATTAGAGAAATTGGTCTATACTTTTCTTTCTCTGTTTTGACTCTTCCTGGTTTAGGTATCAGCACCATATTTGTATCATAAAAAGAATTTGGTAAGACTCCTTCTTCACCTATTTTCCCAAATAGTCTATATAGTATTGGAATCAATTGTTCTTTAAATGTTTTGTAGAATTCACATGTAAATCCATCTGGCCCTGGAGACTTTTTTTCCTAGGGAGCTCATTGATGGCTTGTTCAATTTTTCTGAGATGGGGTTATTTAAGTATTTTTCTTCCTCTTCTGTTAATCTGGGCAATTTATATTTTTGTAAATATGTATCCATTTCACTAAGATTGTCAAATTTGTTGGCATATAGTTGGGCATAATAATTCCTAATTATTGTTTTAATTTCCTCTTCCTTGGTGGTAGCTTCACCCTTTTCATTCTTGATACTAGTAATTTGGTTTTCTTCTTTCTTTTTTTTAATTAAAATAACCAAAGGTTTATCTATTTTATTGGTTTTTTTAATAAAACCAGCTCTTAGTTTTATTTATTAGTTCAATAGTTTTCTTAATTTCAATTTTATTAATTTTTCCTTTGGTTTTTCAATATTTCTAATTTGGTGTTTAATTGAGGATTTTTCATTTGTTCTTTTTCTGGTTTTTTTAGTTGTATGCCCAATTCATTGATTTCCTCTTTTTCTATTTTATTTATGTAAGCATTTAGAGATATAAAACCTTCCCTAAAAACTGCTTTTGCTGCATCCTATAAGTTTTGGTATATTGTCTCATTATTGTTATTCTCTTGAATGAAATTATTGTTTGTATGATTTTTTGTTTGACCCAATCATTTTTTAGGATTAGATTATTTAGTTTCCAATTATTTTTTAGTCTATCTTTCCATGGCCCTTTATTACATATAATTTTTATTGCATCATGATCTGAAAATGATGCATTTAATGTTTCTGCCTTTCTGCATTGGATTGTGAGGTTTTTATGCCCTAGTACATGGTCAGTTTTTGTGTATGTGCCATGTACCACTGAGACAAAAGTATATGCCTTTCTATCCCCATTCAGTTTTCTCCAGAGGTCTAACATTCCTAACTTTTCTAATGTTCTATTCACCTCCTTAACTTCTTTCTTGTTTATTTTGTGGTTAGATTTATCTAGTTCAGAGAGGGGGAGGCTGAGGTCCCCCACTAGTATAGTTTTGCTGTCCATTTCTTCTTGTAACTCCCTGAACTTCTCCTCTAAGAATCTGGATGCTATACCATTTGGTGCATATATGTTTCGTCATGATATTACTTCATTGTCTATGCTGCCTTTTAGCAGGGTGTAGTTTCCTTCCTTATCTCTTTTGATAAGATCTATTTTTGCTTTTGCTTTGTCTGAGATCAGGATTGCTACCCCTGCTTTTTTTTACTTCAGCTGAAGCATATTTTGCTCCAGCCTTTTACAAAAACTTTACCCTATGTGTATCCCTCTGTTTCACATGTGTTTCTTGTAAACAATATATTGTAGAATTATGACTTTTAATCCATTCTGCTATCCTTTTATGGGAGTTCATACCATTCACAGTTATGATTATTATTTGTGTCTTTCTCTCCATCCTATTCCCTCCCACCCTGGGTTTATGCTTTTCTTTCTCCCTTTGCTTCCTCACTAGTGTCTTGCTTTTGACCACTGCCTCCCTTGGTCTCCTCTGTTAGCCCTCTCTCTTTTCTTCCCCTTTACCCTTACTACTTCTTCCCTCCCTTCTATTTACCACTCTCTTTTCTTTTCCCTTTCCACTCCTACTTCCTATAAGGTAAGTTAGATTTCTATCCCTTATTGTTGTTCCCTCTTTGAACCAAATCTGATGAGAGTAAGGTTCATACTATGCTCATCTCCCTCCCATCTTTCCCTCTACTGTAAAGGTTTTTGTGCCTTTTCTTGTAATTTACCCTTATAAATTCCTCCTTTCCTTTTCTCCCAGTACAATCCCTTAATTAGATTCACTTAATCCACTTAGTTTACATCAAAGTCAACTTATAACCCACCCCCTCTGCCTGCATAAACCCCTTTAAAATGGTGTCATAACACCACAGTTCTCAAGAGTTACAAGTGTCATCTTCCCTTGTAGGGATGTAAACAGTTTGCCCTTATTAATAACTTTTTTTTTCTGTCTTATTTACCTTTGTATATCTCTTTTGAATCTTGTATTTGAAGATGAAATTTTCTGTTAAGCTCTGATCTTTTCGTCAGGAAGGTTTGGAAGTCTCCTATTTTGTTGAATGTCCATCTCTCCTCCCCTGAAAGATTATGCTCAATTTCACTGGGAAGTTGATCCTTGGTTGTAACCCAAGCTCCTTTGCCTTATAGAATATTGTATTCCACGCCCTTTGATCTTTTAATGTAGAAGCTGCAAGGTCCCATGTAATCCTTACTGTGGTTCCATGATATTTAAATACTTTCCTTCTGGCTGCTTGCAGTATTTTCTCTTTGACCTGGTAATTTTGGAATCTGTGTACTATATTCCTTGGCATTTTTGGTTTTTTTTACCTTTTTTTGGTGAGGCAATCAGGGTTAAGTGACTTGCCCTGGGTCACACAGCTAGTAAGTGTCAAGTGTCTGAGGCTGGATTGAACTCAGGTCCTCCTGACTCCAAGGCCAGAGCTGTATCCACTGTGCCACCTAGCTGCCCCTCCTTGGCATTTTCAATTTGGGATCTCTTTCAGGAGGTGATTGGTGGATTCTTTCGATGACTATTTCACTCTCTGGTTTTAGGACTTTAGGGCAGTTTCTCTTGATGATTTCCTGAAAGATGCTGTCTGGGCTTTTTTCATCATGGTTTTCAGGTGGACTAATGATTTTTAAATTGTCTCTCCTGGATCTGTTTTCCAGGTCAGTTGTTTTAGTAATGGGGTATTTTATGTTTTCAACTATTTTTTTCATTCTTTTGTTTCTTTTTGACTGATTCTCACTCTCTCATAGAGTCATTAGCTTCCACTTGCCCAATTCTAATTTTTAATGAATTGTTTTCTTCTATTAGATTTTGTACCTCCTTTTCCATTTGGCCCATTTTACTTTTAAAGGAGTTGTTTTCTTCAGTGTACTTTTGTTCCAGCTGGCCAACTGTATTTTTTTAAGGATTTGTTTTCTGCAGTTAATTTTTGTCCTTCCGTTTCCAAGCTATTGACTCTCTTGCATACCTCTCATTTCCTTTCCCAATTTTTCTTCTACTTCTCTTACTTGACTTTTAAAATCCTTCTTGAGCTCTTCCAAAAAGGCTTTTTGGGCTTGTGACCAGTTCATATTCCCTTTTTGAGGTTTCAGATGTGGGTATATTGACAATGTTGTCCTCTTCTGAATTTCTGCCTTGATCTTCCCTGTCCTCATAATAAGAATCTATGGTCACTGTCCATTTCTTTTTGCTCATAGTGTTTGCTTATTTCCTGACCTTTAAAAAAATTGAGCTCTCCTGCTGGACAGCAGAGGCACTGACCTAAGCTTCTCGTGCTGGGAGTCTGGGGCCTGGTCACTGGTTTTGTGTGCTGGGGCCTCAGGTGCTGGCAGTTGGAGGCTGTAGAGTGCTGGCAGCTTACCTGGTGTTGGGCTGGAATCTGCAACACTGGAGCTCTAGGGGTAGGGTGGGTAGTCTGGCCCCTAGGGGATGCCTGCTCACCCAGGCCTTGTGCTCCTTTCTTTGACTCCTGCTCACCCAGGCCTTGCACAGGTCTGTTTCACTGTTGGAGGATGTCTCTTATCCTGGAGCTTTACCTCTTGGAGTTGTTTCCCAGTTTTGGAGACGTGGCTACCAGAAAACACTGTGGCACGTGGTGGTTTTCTGAGCCAGTGTCCACAATTTTCCCAACCTGTACTGCAGCACTTGTTGGTGCTTGCCTGCTCCACCACCCTGGGGTTTAGGATCTCCTCCTGGTATACTGAGGCAGGTCTTTCTGCTAGCTTGCTGGGACACCTCCTGTTCTGTACTGTTCCCTCCCCCCGCAAAGTGAGAGAAGCCTTTCCCATTAGTCCCCCAAGCTTCCTGGGCTACAAGACTGTTGCACCCCATCTTTCTGCTGGTTCAGCTGTTCCAGGGTTTCTCCTGGGGCAATATTTTCTGGGCTTTCAGAGGGGTATACATAGTCCATTGTAGTATCCACAGTAGTAGTACACTGTAGGACCCACAGTAGTAGTCTTTACTTAGCTGTAGGACTACTTAGCTGGCTCCTATGACCTAGCATTAAAGTTTAGAATGACTTTCCTTTTAGTTTACGTCTTTGAGATGTTAAAATTACATTGGTACAGAAGAAATGAAAAATGTTCCTTTTATAGGGTTTATGTGTATTGTCGATGCTTGGACCATTTTGCCAGCGCCCAAAATGCAGGTGAGTAGATAACAACTTGTGAAAATACCTCACTTGACTTTTGCAGAGAATTAAAAAATGTATTTCCAAGTCAAACTTTAAAAATATTTTTCATTTCAACTATTTTTCTGTAGTAGGTATAATTAATGAAATATAAATTGCCCATATTTTTAATGACAACTGGATTTCAGATAGTTTTATGGTAAATCTAAGCTAGATCTTTTGGACTTAGATTCTTTTAGACATTTTTTTTTTTTTTACTTTGTAGGCAATGGGGGTAAGTGACTTCCCAAGGTCACACAGGTAGCGTCAAATGTCTGAGGCAGGATTTGAACTCAGGTCCTCCTAACTCCAGGGCCAGTGCTCCACTGCGCCACCTAGCTGCCCTGTTAGTTATGTTTTAAAGAATTATTTAGGTCCCAAACAACTTATGTAAATACTGTGGGTGTATATTCATTGCCATCAGTTAGTATGTTATCGATATACTGTAGGGCAGAACAAAATCAATCTAACCTTGGAAGATTGTTGATGCCTTCTACAATCTAACATAAGAAGATAAGGCTTAAATTCTAACTATTCTTGTAAAATAAGAGGTTAATTGAAGCCTTCTCTTCATTGCTAATGGGTTTATAACTAACCCTGTTTAATTTGTTCTCGTTTGACATTTAGTCTCAGGAAAATGTTTATGCATCCACTATAATGAGATAACATTGTAAAGCAAGTAAATAACTATTTGCAGTGATTTCTTGTGTGGGTATGTATATATGTGTATCTGTGTCATCTCCCATGACCATAAAAAACCCTATCATTCCTAAGAAAGATGAGAATGCATTTAACAAAATTAGAACATGATATAGCTAGAGGACTACGGGGTACAACTAAGCGAAGAGCTAAGTATGTCTATGTCAGGAGGTGTTTAGAATTTAAATAATGTCTTGCTTTGCCACATCATTCTTTTGAAGACCGCATGACCTATTGGCTAGAGTGATGAACTGGATTTGAATCCCATCATGGATATAGATTAGCTGTGTGACCATGTCACTTCACATTTCAATGCCCCCCTCCCCACCAAATTCTCTAAAAACCCTAAGTTAGAAACTAGTGGTCAATCTGTAATAGTGGAAGAAATTTCCACATTGAGTTTATGCACCCACACCACAAAGGGGTGGACATCTCACCACAAACATCAAAGCTGCCACTGTCATTCTTTACACAAAACAAGTTTGCTTCTTTTAGTACAGCACAGTATAGCAGTACAGTATAATGAATGCCAGGATGGGGTGGAGAGTGGTTCTGAAGTGGCTCATTTGCCATATGAGGCAGGCATCTCTTATGAATTTGCTAGCACAACCGATGCCTATCAGTTTCTGATACCAGACTCTATCAACTGGCTCCTCTAAATGACCTTTGGGGCAACTTTACTTGCATTGTAGCAGGGTCATGCAGAAATGCTTCCTAATTCTGAAATCATTTAAGAGAATTTAGAAGGGGAAAGGCCAGGAATGGTCAGCACATGAAGAAGATTAAGGGAAAGAAGAAGGGAGAGGAAAAAAAAATAAAGACAAAACATCTGGTGGCTAGAGGTAACCCCACACCACCCCCACTGCAAAAAGGTCCAGATTAATCTGGCCTTTATTAAAGGAAAATTTAGCTATTAGTGAGCATAAAAGTCAGTTTCCCCTATTTCCAGAAAAAAATAAAGTAATTTAGAAGACAGTTCTTATCCAGTGCTCTTTATCAAGGAAATTCATTAACTAAACATTCACAGAGCACATTCTTCTTCCAAATAAATGTAAATAGCTTCTAGGCACCATTCAAGGACAAGCTACTGAATGATATTAGGTCCCTCACCTTCACCATAGCACCAAGAAGAGGCGCAAATAGCTTCAAAAATTAGATAATTATACAATCTGATAAAAAGTTTACCAATGAGAGTGGCTAGGAGGACATCAGAAGGTGGTAGATTGCAGGGCATCTGCAGGAATTCTGCTTGACCTCAAGACCTGTTCAGTTCTAAAAATTAGCGCCTCTTTAGCAGTTTTTTGATTATCTACAAGGCCAAATCCCATCTAGCAGCATTCATATCTGACAGGAATATTTGAATTTAGTAGCTTCCAAAGAAAGGATATGTTGTTGAGAGTGGAAGTTCACTTAAGAGGACTTTGCAAAATCCCAAGAAATATTGCCCAATTTGACCACTGAGCAAAAACATACATTTAAATTATGTTTGTAAATACAGAATTCTGGAATTTGAATTTTCAAAAATCATAGCTACCTACCTGTTGCTTTATTTTCAGGATCACAATTTACCTCCAGGAAAAATTTTCATGCCACAGAAGGCAAGACATACTACAGTTAAGAAAACATTCAAATGATCTAATTCTATCTAGCTTATATCACCAGATTTGCTGTATTCTGATGAAGTATAAAGTATTAAATGAAATCTGTTGTGTGATTGTGAAACAAGATCTGTGGTAAATAGGAATAATTCAGGGAAACAGGAAAATGTACACGAAGTGAGGAAAGCAACATCAGAGAACATACCAAAACAGCTATAGCAATCACACTTTGCTCAGCACTGGAAGATCATGCACACACGGTAGCTGCTGGCTGCTCACACTGGACTTCAGCTGCTGATCATCTTCCTAATCCTGCCCACAGCTGGTCATCAGGAACTGGTCAAGGGCCCACCACTTGTTGATCATACATGTATCACGAGCCCCACATGCACATCATGTGCTGATCACCTACATGTCCTTTGCTGCTCAGGGGATCATCAGGAGCTCCTCCCTCTTATGTTACATGTTGATCATGTTGACTTCTACTGACAGGGACCCCAGGGCAGCTCTGCAACCAATAGAACCTGGGCCCATCCTCTGATTCACTGTCTACATCCATTTGCAGCCAAACTCAACTCAGCCCGGCCCACTTGCTGAAGCACCTGACCCCACTATAAGTTATTTGAGGACAGGACCCTGTACTACTATTTAAATAGGCTCAGGACTCATCTCCTCCCCCCCCCCCCCCCCCCCCCCACTATAAAACCCCCCCCCCCCCCATAATTTTTTTGCGGCCCGCCCCCCGTACCCCCTTTTAAAAAGGCCCAGGGCCCCCCCCCCCCCCCCCCCCCCCCTTTAAATGAAGTATAAGACCAGCCACCATTATTTATATAGATCCCAGGTCCTTCCCAGCTCCTACCCCATACAACATCCATGCCCACCCTGCTGACCCATCCTCACCTACAGGACCCCTCCCCACCAGATGACCTGGCAAATGAGGCTAGGAAGCTATATTTAAGAAAATGATTTAGAATTAGCTGAGATGACCCTGCAATGCTAATTCATGCCAGAAACATAAGTACCATCACAAAATATATAATCCAAAAAGCTAAAAATATTTGTCAGTTGATACAGGAAAAAACCTTTGATAAAATTCAACATTTATTTATGGTAAAGACTCTAAAAAGAACAACAGAGGGAGTTTTCTTCAACACAGTAAAAGATTATCTACTGTAAAGTCCAGAATCAACACAATAGGCACTAGAAAAACTTTAGACACATTTCCTATAAAAAAAAGTACAAAGCAAGGATTCAACTTACCATTTTCATTTACTACTAGAAATTATAGCAAATATAGTAAGATAGAATAATATTATTAGAGGGATTAATATGGGAAACAAAGGACCAAAATGTTATTGTTGCAGATGACTGGATAGTCTGGAAAACCCAATTATCTAAATCCGAAAATCAAGAGACTTGCAGAATATGAAATTAACCCATAAAATAATCAACATTCTTATTAATAAAGATAAAAAATCCAAATATAACGAGAAACTATGAAGTATTTGGGAATTAACTTATATAGGAATGTACAGGACCTGCATGAGGACATCTATCAAATCACATTAACCAAAACAAAGGAGGATCTAAGTAAGGAATATGCGATGTTCATATGTCAGGTGAATATAGTAAAAAAAAAAAAAATACTATCCAAATTAATTTACATTTTAATGAAAATTTTTAAAATGAAGGCTATTCAAGAATTAAACAAAGTCATAAAATTTGCCTAGAAAAATTAGGAGACAAAATACCAATTTGTGAGGTGCAGTTTATGTCCCATAACATAAAGCATTAAGACCACTTGTACTGGGGGAAAAAGAAACATAACAAACAAATACATACAATGGACATTCAACCCAATGTGTAAGATTAGTGTTTGATAAGCTTATAAATAAAAACTAGGCAAAGAATTTAACATTTAACAAATATAATTGGGGAAAAACTGGTTGGGAACACAGCTGGAAAGGGCTTTATGATGACATCTTACACCATGTGCTCCATTGGTAGTAGTGTGGAATACCTGAACGTTTTATCAATCACCCTATCAGATTTCTGAGCCCTTTATCAGGGCTTCTTGTGCCATACTTCATAAACAGTATGTCCTGCAACATATTTGCTAAGTGGGCTGCACTCAAGAAAAGGAGGACAGCTGCATACAGAACAGCTGCTATACAGAATCTTAGAACTGGAAAGAACTTGAGACATCATCTCCCATCCAATACCAGGAGTGCCTGTTATAATATTCCTGGACAGATGGGCTTACTTCTTCCATTTGCCTTTTTGTTTTCTTGTCTTCATTATCTCCACAGTTCTCTCCTATTTCTTTTCTTCCTCAGTCCGCTCTATTTGTATACCTTGTAAAGGGTTATTGGGGTTGTCCCAAGGTACAAGGGGCCATTCCATCTTTTGGGGGTGCATCTATCCCAGCTTTAAGTGCTGCTCCTTTGTTTCCCACCTTATGCAACAAGGAGTCAGGAACTCATTATTCTGTATTGCCCCAGCACCAGCATTTCCAGAACATTAGTCTGTGTCCTCAGGCATTAATCTCCCCACCTCCATGTTCCACCTGTCAAAAGTTTTGGGGTGGAGGAGAGAGAGGAACATATAATACAAAGAGAACAAATCTAATTTCGGTATTTTAGGCATTTTTATTCAATAAATAACTTCAATAGCATTGTAAAAAGTGAACTGTTAAAACAAAAAGGCACTTAAAACAAGAATGTGACTAGTAGAGAACAAGACGGGCAATTCAAATGGCCAGAGGCAAATGTACAATGCTCTGTTATGGCACTTGTTGAAAATAAGAGAGGAGAGCAATGATCGATCGTCCTGTGCATCACAGTAAAACCTCCTGTGTTTGCTGAAAAGGCAGAATTTACAGCTCAGGTGGCAAAAGAATAGTGTCAACACAAAATTTTACAAAAAATGGTAATCAAATACATTAAAAGATTAGAAATGGTGACCAAAAGCACCAGGCTTTCAACAAAATAAAATAAAAGTATTTTAAACTAAAAAGTCCTCAAGTCAGCAGACAACACGTGAATTAAGGCCTTTATGTAAATAATATTTTTCAAGGACTGCTTTGCAGGATAGTTTGCAGTATTATAGGTCCTGGCTTGAATTTACAAATGAACGCATAAAAGTTATTAGGCACCAGTAACTGTAAAAAAACATTTTTTAAAACATATTTAAAGTTTTGAGTTCCAAATTCTATACCTCCCTCCCCTCCACCCTCCGTTAGATGGTAAAGCAATCAGATATAGGTTATACATGTGCAATTCTGTAAAACATTTCCATATTAGTCATTTTGTACAAGAAGATTTGAATAAAAGAAAAAAAATGAAAGACAGTGAAAAATAGCATGCTTCAGTCTGTACTCAAACAATATCAGTTCTTTCTCTGTAAACAGACAATATGCTTCATTATTAGTCCTTTGGGATTGTCTTGGATCATTGTATTGCTGAGAATAGCTAAGTCATTTACAATTCTTCATCGAACAATATTGCTGTTACTATGTACAAATCAGTAACTCTTGAAAACAGCATACGGATTGGTTTTTTTTAAAGCTATTTTTCTCCTTCCTAATACTTTCAATTCATTCCACATTTTTTAGTCTCCCTGTAGACAGTAGGAAAATACTAATCAAATATTTTTAAAACTTTTTATGCACTTAATTCTCAACCTGCTTAAGTTATAGCAATGTAATCAATCAGAGGTGACTCACAGACAAATCTCAAAAAGATAAGTTTAAAAGTAATATTTCTAACCAAGCTAATAGCTAAGTAATTACTTTGGATTCAATGCATTTGCAAACTCAAGCCCTGATATTTTTGTAAAGCTAAAATTCCATTTAATACTTAATGGACAGACCTCATCATGCTGATTACTTTAACCATTTCCCTCTCAAAGTATTCTTAGCAGTATCTTACATTTCCTAAAGACCTAGATATCAATAGCTCAGGAGGGAATAGGTCAAAAAGGCACAATGTTAACCTCATCTGACTAGGATCAAGATCCTATCTCAAGTTTTCTGTCAGTCCCTGGCACTGATTATAACTCTATTTGCAAAAAAAAAAAATTATACATACTGTACATTTTCAAAACCTGCATAGGAAACACATACATGTAACGAGTTAGTAAAACCACTGCGGTATTGCCCTAAAGCTATCTTACTGTGACTATAAAAACTGACCCTGCAGAAAATGTTGTGGATTTGCATAAGCATGTTCATTTGCCCTCATACTTAGGGTTGACCACAGTTGTCACCGCACTCTTGTAAATTGGATTTTCACCCTAAAAAAAAGGGGTAAAAATAAATTAGTTGTATTGTAAAGTTAAGCTATTTGACAAAACACCACATAAAAACTACTATAATACAAGTAAGTTACTATATCCATTTTGCCTTTTGAGTTTTTCCTTAATCAGGAGTAAGCATTAATAAAAGATCATAACAGACTCAAAGTTTTTCTCTATTGATTGAATAAAAAGGTACTCAAGCTATACAACGGAACTGACAAATGTGAAGAATTCAAAGGAACTTGTTGGTATGAGGCATAAACTGATGCAGAACAGAGAACTAAGGGAACAAAATGAGCACAAAGAAGTAAAGGAGAACACTAAGAGATACCAGAATTCATATGAAAGTAATGACAATTTTTGATTCCAGAGGGCTAATGATGAAACACATGTGCTTCCTCCCAGGAAAGAAGCAGACAATGGACATGGAATGGTGCATTCCATATCCATCTTTGATTTGTCTTAACTGTCCCTTTGTTTCATGGGACAGTTCCATTGGTGGGGGTGTTGGGGGGATGAGAGAGCAGTTACTCAAAAGAGGCACTGGTATTTTTAAAAAAATCATCGATTAAAAAATGTAAAGGCATTCCAACATACTAGTGCTAGATCAAACATGTTCAGACTTCATTCACTCTTCCCTGAAAGGTACACTTAGCTCTTTTATCCTGAGCAAGGAATGTACCTCCTACCTGTATGTCTTCAGTGGCCACTTTTATGCATGATTTAAAGAAAGCATGACTTCTGTGGTTTAGCTGACTGTACAGCTGCTTACTCTATTACTGGACATGGAATCCTACTCATAGCAATCAATCAATCAACATTGGGTGAGTGAGTGAATGAATGGAAAGACATCTAAAGTATCATTGGTTCCTCTATGGTAAGAACTCTCATTTGCGGGGACAGTGAGGGTGTTCCCCAATATGTTTATTGAGGGTTCAGGAGACTTTAAAGGAAACTTAACCATAAAAATCATATAGATTGATTCAATAAATGTTACTGAATTATGAAAAGTGAGTAAAATGATAATTACATCATTCTTCATAAACTCATTTAAGTATTTCATTTTTAATATGGCAACAATATATTACTTAATATCCTGGTAAAAGATCTAAAACCACATATATAGTACATTTTCAAAGCCTCCATAGTAAACCACCTATATCATATACCAAGCTGATCCCAAACTACACAGAAAACTTTCAGCATGCACTAGCTGCTGCATTGTATGAAGGAAAATGCCCTTCTTTGATCCCATTTAAACAGCAGCTACAATTATACTTGTGCATAGGTTTGCTCTTTTCTTTTGGGAAGTAGTATAAAAAATGTGGTACAGTAACTATATCATAGGGTTATCTGGTGACACATCTTGAAACATTATTCTAGTGCTGTAGAATGTACTCTACATAAGCTATAGGTATGTCATTAAAAAAAATTATTTGTAGAGAGCTCCTGAAAATGTTATTTTTATCACACTTCAGTGAAGTGTTTATGCGGGTCTTTTTTGGTGACAAATATCTGCAAGATGACACATGTGACTACATGGAGAACTGGGAATTTACAAGATTAGATGCACAACAAAATGATATATAAAGGAGATAGTATTGTGCACTATATACATATGTTATATATATATATATACACATACATATACATACACACATTGTATCCCGTCATCAAAAAAATCTGTAGTGAACTATGAAATAAACCACAGTAACTCAACTGACTTATCCTAATGTCACAGAGACATTCACAGACAGACCATGTATTTGATAAGGTCCTATAAAAGTTGTAATCTATACATTTAATAAAGATGCTGTGGAGCTGGGCAGGAATTTACACAGTGGGAGTTAAGATACCATAGTAATACTGCTGATTTTACCAAACTATTTTGAATAAGTCATCTAAACTTGTTCTACCCCCTTCTTCCTCTTACAAATAAGAAGTGGTTGCGTTTTCTTTTCTTACAGAGATGTGAAAATAAGCATAATATCTCATTTATGATGATTTGTTTTTTAAAAATAAAGTTCAAAGGTTGGTCCCAAATAAGAGATTTGATTCCCCTTTCCCATTCCTTTGCAGAGGTATAGGGTCTATGGCCATGCAACACTGAATATACTATCAGATTTTTTTCCAATGGACAGACTGGATTTACTGATCTCCCCCCCTTCTCTGTTTTTTTTTCTTTTTTTTTAAATCTTTGCCATAAGAGATGGCAAGGGTGAGAGAAAAACCAAAAATATTTTTATAATCTATTTTAATAAAAAAAATATAGTTTAGTAGTATGAACATGCTAGGTTCTAAAAATAGCAGACCACAAAGCAAAGAATTGATTTTGTAGGTACTTCCAGCCCATTTATAATAATCTGATTATTGGTTATTGTATTATATATTTACATACAAGGAAAGAAAAAGAGTTTGCATTTAAGAGTTTTCTATATATTGTTTTGACATAATTTCTCATAAAAAAGTGAAATCATGTTTGGATAATATTGATGGACTCAAATGGAACAATTTAATGGAAGA
Organism: Vombatus ursinus; assembly: GCF_900497805.2. Lineage (NCBI taxonomy): Eukaryota > Metazoa > Chordata > Mammalia > Diprotodontia > Vombatidae > Vombatus > Vombatus ursinus. Next base: position 9,590,441 of record NW_020954639.1, on the reverse strand, counting down.
CCTTACCTTATGAGAAAAATTCATTGCACAGTCAAACATTTCATTGAGTAATTTCAAGGTAAAACCAAATTAGCAAAAAAACCTAACATGCAAAGTTAGCACGTCAAATTAAACTAAGAGCACATGCCTATCCAAATGAAACCATTAGGCCTAGTTTTAATTCAAAAGAAAATAAAAATAACCCAGACTAGTTTCTGTTAGGTAGAAAGGAAGGAAGAAGGATGGGAATGGGGCGAGGTGTTAATATCAAATATCACAAAAATTAAACCAAGGATTCTTGGCAATGTACTAAAATAAAGATTCCCAACGTGAATGAAATGTCATCTGAGTGGCTTTTTCTTTGAATGGGTAAGTGAAGGGCAGTTACAATGGCCATCTGGGTTGATTTATATTGTTTTCCTAACTAAATAAGTCTACTCAGGGAAGATGGACTTACTGACCTCTCAACTCCACCCAAGCAGTGGAGTTGTGTCTTGGTCAACATGGAATCTTCACACTACGTAGTTCCCCTGAAGCTTCACAACTCCCTAAAACACTCAACGCCTCCTTGGCAGTCTGGTCCTATATTTACAAAGTGTTTTACAATACGCTCTTCCCTTTATTTGTTTGATGATCCCTACTAGTTTCTGTTGCTCCTACTGTTGCCCTGAGAAATGACATCTAGGAATATCTTGTTACAGTAACTTGCTAGGATTTCATTAATGAATCAAGAAAACCAAAGAGCTCTTAAATTCTATAGACTGAATATTTTAAGCAAAAGAATTACTTCTATTTTGTCCTAATTTGTGTTGACTACAGAGTTATAAACAATTATTTATTATTTTCTCAAAGCAATCTAAATCCAGTCTCTTCTAGCTCTAAATCTGAAGACCCTCAAAATTTAAGTTTTGGAGAAATTCAGTGACTTGCCCTGAGTTAAGAGAATGTTATTTAGTGACTTAGTTTTCCTAAATACCAGCCTGATACTTTTTTTCACTAAGAGTCATATGTGAGCCAGCAGAAGCCTAATAACAATAGTATTTTGTAAAAAACAAAACAAAACAGAACAAACCATTAAAATTTATTAACTTGAAGATTTTTAGTCATTTGAAAAATTTTAAAACTGGCTCATGAACTCAAAAAACAGATCAAAGAAATAATTATTTTTAACAAACTAATACTTTAATGGACCTGGTAAAAAATTCTTAAGGATTTATTAAATGATAGTTTCTGTTAATTTCTCATTCCATAGGGTAAATCAATACCTCAATATAGTGCAAAATACCATCAAATTCGGGATACAAATTTGAAAACTATTCCTACATCTCAGTGTCTGCCCCATCAATGTCTTTCTAATCTAGTTACAAATTTTGAACAAAGTCTAATACTATATACAAAATTATCTTTTCTGTCCTTGACCATAAGAGGCAGTGTGTAAAGAACACTGGTTCTGAAATAAGAGAATCTGGGTTCAAATCCCAGCTCTGCTATTTACTACTTGTGATTCCACTGGCAGTGGAATCTCCGAGTTTCTGCTAATTTATTTTTTTTTTAAAGGGGGTGGGCTGGGAGGAAGATAGGGAAGAGGGATTAACTTTATATAAAATGTTCAAGGTCTGAGTAAGTTCCTACTTCTTGGGCCAAGGTGCTGTATCTGAGGAATGTGCTATAATTTGATTTACATACATCAGAGCACACAGTAGGGAAATCTTAGCTTTAGTAGTAAAATGACAAATGTATATTGTAAAATATATTTTTATTGTAGGCTTTGCACATGCATTGTTTGGCCTAAAAGAGTGATATGTTTCTTGCTTACTCAAAGGATTAAAAATTTAAAAAAGAAAAAATAAGTTGCTGTGTAATAGTAACTTTGAAGGGACCCAGATACTACAGTGGGAAAGAAAAGGCTTATCTCTGTTTAACAATGTGGTTTATCTCTCTTGTCCCATCAAACAGGCAACATCAAAAGACCTCTGGACCAGTAGCCACTTGGCCCAACCCCTTTACTACTTTTCTTATATTTTTATACCCGACCACATAACTTTGCAATCCAATAACATTGGTTTCCTTGCTGTTCCTCACACCAAATTCTCCACTGCCCAACTATGGGCATTTTTCCTGGCTGTCCCCCATGTCTGGAATGCTGTCCCCTCCTCATCTGTTTCTTGGCTTCCCTGGATTCCTTCAAGTGCTGGCTAAAACCCAACCTTCTACAGGAAGCCTTTCCCAATCCTTCTTAATTCCCTGTTGTTTGTTTTTCAACATATTCTCTCTCTCTCTATATATGTATCTATATATACACATATAGATATATAGATCTCTCTCTCTATATTTATATAGATATATATCTGTGTGTGTGTGTGTGTGTGTCTGTGTGTGTGTGAGTGAGAGAGAGAGAGAGAGAGAGAGAGAGAGAGAGAGAGAGAGAGAGAGGCAGCAGGTTCCCTACCCTTGGTGAAGAGCAAGTCACAGAAGTTCATGAATTTTGAAATCTTACATTAAAAGGACTCTCTATTTAATAAATATGTCAGCCAGGTGAAAAATAAATTCACTAAGAGAGTCTGCCTTGGTTACTGCCTGCATATAAAGAATATGTCAAACGAGACTCATCTCAAGCACATACAAATACAGACACAAAGTTTTCAAATTATTATTATTATAAAGGTTCCTTTCCAAGCATTTCCAACTGAAGACTTCCAACTTACTATTTTTTTAAAAAAAGATATCAACTCAAAGATGAAAGCACCAGAATTGTTCTATAGCTGTAAAGAGATAACACCACCCAAAGAATCCAGGCTTTATTTCTGAAAGAATTCCTTGTTGTGGTGGTAGAAAAATATTCAATGCATTTGGACTCTGAGGGCCTGGGTTCAAATTTTGCATCTACTACTTACTGGTGTGTGATCTTTGGCAAGTTACAACCCTTCCACCTTTATTTCTATATAATAACAACAGTTAACATTTATATGTACTAGGTATGGTGCTAACTGCTTTACAAATATTATTTCACTTGATCCTCACAACAACCATGGAAGGTAGGTGCTATTATTATTCCCATTTTACAGATGAAGGAATTGAGTTAAACAGAGGTTAAATGATCTCATAAGGTCACATAGCTGTTAAGTGTCTGAGATGTGATTTGAACTCGGGTCTTCCAGACTCCAGGACCACTGCTTTATTTACTACACCACCTGGTTACCCCTATCTATAAAATAAGGGAGAAATACTACTTTAGGGTCCCTTCTAAATCCTATGGTTTCATTTACATAAGATAATATCATTGGTCTTTAAATTAAGTTAAAATTTGCAATTAGGAACAAAGCCTGTGAGAACTTTCTGGCACACACACCTTACAAAAAGGGCAAAAGAAAAGCAACATGACCGTTAAAGCCACGCTGGCAAAGGCCTGAAAGTGATGGGAAGACACACAGTGCAGTAAAAGTCAGAATCAATTTCACATGCAGAGGAAAGGCAGAAATGGAAAGAAAATACGAACGGAAATTTAGAGACCAGCTTTACGTCCATAGTTTGGATTCTTGAAATTATTAATAGGGCTCTTGTAAATCGGATTTTCTTGCTGAAGTGAAAAAAAGTCAGTTTCTAATGATTTCAACAATAAGAAAATAAGTGACAATCTCAAACACCACAAGAAGAAAAATCTCCACACATAAGAAAGTGAGCATTTAAAAAAAAACCAATCCTCTAATATGATAATGAAATGCAAATTACATTATAACCCTCTATAATTGTGGCTGCATGTTCCACTGAGGAAGAAGGCCAAGGCAGATGTCAATTCAATCCCCTCCCTACCCAATGCTCTGAATCCAGACTTGAATGACCAGACAGACACTTTTCTCCTAGAACTCCAAACACAGAAGAGTCTTTGAGAACATAAATATGAAGTGTTTCCATATAATATGCATCAAAACCCAACTTTGATGTTTTATTTTTTCCCCCCAGAAAAGAAAGATCTCTAAGAACAATGTACTCTCAACAGACATTCATCCCATCCCTCTTAATTTTAATGTACTCAGGGTCAGGCATTTTTGAAAAAGGCACTATTAAATAGCACAATATAAGATAATTTAGAAATCAAATGCACACTTGGTCAATAAAAATCAGAAGACAAACTTTCATTTTTTATTATAATAGAATGTATTCTTTGGTTACTTCTAAATACAAATTGTCCTTAAAGTTCTTGATTATTTTTAGGGGATAAAGATATTTTGAAATAATTAAAATTTTAAATTTGTGAAGCATAATTTTAGAAATATTAAGATTCACCTTATGGACAGTATTGCATTTCTGGTTTGTTTTTCAACTCACCGTGTCCCATTTTGCATTCATTTTCTCCTTTTCAAATTTAGCAAATTCTCTTCTGTCATGAATTATCATCAGCAACTTCCAAATCAGCAATAATGCAAGGCCGATCAGCACAATTCCTGCAACCACCCCAGCTACAATGGGAATGATATCTGGACCAGTGGGACACTCTACAAGGTGAAAAGGGAAGGGTAGACACTGAGAAAACAGACCACAGTAAAAAGCTAGGAATGTTACGTTATGCTACGAAAATGCTATGAAAAATTTTTGCAGAAAAAGACCATCACTAATAGACACTCCTCCAACTGACTCGTCCTTCTTAATTTTAATATGTTCTACTGGGCTAAGAAAATTTATGAAATAGATGCCATTCTATGGCAAAATTTTCAGTAGTTTTCAATTTCTTGATGAATCTTTTCCTTTCTTCTCTAAATTTTAATCTCCCTTTCTCAGAGTGAGAATTTGTAACAATGAGGTTAAAACATTCAAGTGGTTGAATATGAGAGATTTCCCTTGTATCTAATAATAAGAGCATGGATTATCTTACTTTTCTTTCTTTCTTTCTTTTTTTTTTTTGCGAGGCAATTGGGGTTAAGTGAATTGCCTAGAGTCACACTGCTAGTAAGCCTGACTCCAAGGTCAGTGCTCCATCCACTGCACTACCTAGCTGCCCCTATTATCTTACTTTTCTATTTGTATCTCCGGCACTTAGAAGTGTTGTGCACATGCTAAGTGCTTAATAGATGCTTGTTTGCTTACTTCATTCATTCCAAGTGCAACCCTATGGTGGAAATGGAGGAAAAAAGACCTTTCCCTATTGTGGTGGGTGGAAAATATTGGTCCCTTTATGTTTTCTATCAATGGATTAGAATTCAGGGGTGGGTAATCTGTGGCCTCAAGGCTACATGTGGCCCTCTAGGTCCTCAAGTGTGGCCCCTTGACTGAATCCAAACTTCACAGAACAAATCTCCTTAATAAAAGGATGTATTCTGTAAAACTTGGACTCAGTCAGAAGGCCACACCCAACGACCTAGAAGGCTACAAGTGGCCTGGAGGTGGCAGGCTCCCCACCCCTGGATCAATTAAAAAATAGCTAAAAAAACCAAAACAAAACAAAACTGTTATGTGAGTGCAAGATGCTATAAGAAACAATGAATGTGAACAATTCAGAAGCATGAATTGATACAAAGCAAATCCAAGACAACAATACACAAAGATTAAAAAACTAAATGGGAAGAAAAAAGATCAAAACTGAATACTGTGTAACTTATAATTTATGACTGAAGATGGATTAACAAAATGTCTTGGGAGAGCTAGGGGAGAGCTATGGATGTGGACTATCGTATACCCTGTCAAGACTTGGTTTACATGTTGGTTTGCTGAACTGTTATTTTCTCCCTCCCTTAAATTTTTTTTTTATTACAAAGAACAGCATTTTGGGTAGGGACAAGGGAGGAATATATTAATAACCAAAGGTGATATGAAAGGATCAATAAAACTTTTTAAAAAGAAAAGCTGTGTAGACTTAGAAACTCAAAAGTACTTAATATGGCTCGGCCCCATGAAATGGCAGATCAGAGAAGGAATATGTTAGTTCTGCCTCTTTCCTTGATCAAATTCTTTTTTATTTCTAAAACTCAAGAAACTTGTGAATTAAAAATAACTATAGAATCTCAAAGTGACATTTCTATTCACTGCCATTTTCAAGGAAACAACAGATAGTTATTTTTTAGCTTCAGGATAGATGTACTCTTTTTCCATTCCTCCTGAGTGAAGGGGACAACATATGGAACAAAAGGAAGACCTGGGTTTTCAGTCAGGATTTGAGTTTCTGCTGCCAATGTAGAACATAACATAGGTCAAATCCAGTAATGTTCGTGTTTTCTCTAGAATGACCAGAGATGGTGTACTTATTTATCCCATTTCTCCCATATCTCAGCATTCATACTTAGCAGTATAGTAGGACAGAGAGGTAGAAGAAGACCAATCCAATCAATATTGGGGCCAGAGTACACTAACAATGGTACCTTCCAGTGTGGGGCATGGAAGGGAGTGGGGCTTTTCCACATATGGAAAGGAAATGAGTTACAAATGTTAAAATCAATCAGAATGATTCTTCTTTATAACATATTTGCAACACAAATAACACATAGGGTTTTCTTTCTGGTAAGTCAGGGTCAAATTCTGGTCTAAATATATTTTATGTAAGATTTCCTTTCCTACTTAAGCTGTGATATTAAGTTTTGTTATTTTGTAAATTAAGTACAATTTATTTCAAACTGTACATTGTTCAATAAATTCTTACAAATCCCCTTCAAGCTAGGCTTTTGGGAATCTTTTCTGAATACTGAGAAATTTGATAACAGGCTTTTGTCTGAATGAAGAGAACCTTCCGAAACCACAAGATTTCATACCTGGTGTCTCCACTACATGAACAACAACTTCATTATTTCCATTGACTGAATATGTAAAATAAAACCAGCAGTCATCAACATCCTTCTCCTTACAGTGGGAGAGAGCCTCCCGCTGGCCAGGCTGGGGTAAGTCTTCTCGACTTTTTACTTTGGTAATGTTGAAGTATGAACACTCTTTTGCACATGTGTCCTTTTTTTCTCCTTTTTCAAAAGCTCTGCACTGAACACATTCTCTGTGAAGACACAAATTTGTAACGTTTCAAATATGTTTGAAATAATTTCCCAAACATGTAAAACAATAATAATTGATATGTCTGAATTTTTAAAATAGTAGCTTAATCAGAAAAGGAACATTAAAACAGGCAGGCACTACAATGTCCAAATGTACCAGTAAAGCAACATTTGTCTAAAAGGAAGCCAATGATGCACTTTTAAAAGGGAACTATATATAGCTATTACAGCTACTAGATTTTCGGCAGATGTGATCTTTTGGCTCTATCTTAATCGTTAGTTTTCAGCTTATGTATATAAGTAAAGAGTTAAACTCAACTTATATAGCTGCTTTGATTAAATGGGAAATGGAATCAAAATGTTGCCTTGTTATTCTGTTACTTTACATTTAAATTAGAGGAAGATAATTTAAGAAGAATACTTTAGATAAACATTCTCGATTGGTCTTCCACAGGATCTAACATTTAGCCATACTAATAACTTTATACCTTTTATTCTGAGTGATAAGAATGTGGCTGGCTTTGCGTGTGACAGAATCCATGGAGAGTTAACAGTTATTAAGAAACACTCACTTGTGCTCAACACAGACACCAAGGCAAGTCTGACACATCTCACAAGTTGCCCCTTGGAATTTAGAATCGGTGCATTTACAGGAACCACATACGCATACTCCTCGGCCATTGCAGATCTGCCCATTTGATGCCATACATGAAGATGTATCCAAAGAGCAATCACAAGCACTGCCAGTGTAATTGGGGTTACACTCACACACTCGACACTTGCAAACACCATTTCCTGCAATTCAAAATTGGATATTTCATGTGACAATCTTACAATTGTGCATAAGCACTTTAAAAATCTCTATCCATGCCCACCATATAGAGGTAAGTTAAACTTTACCAAGTTAAACTGTCCCCTCAAATGTGATCAAGTGCAGAGCAATTTCAGAACTCATTCTTACCTCCACAAATTAATCCATTGGATCTATCACAGTTGAAATTGTCACATTCACAGAATTTGCCAGAATAAATTTCATTTGTATTATCTCTCTTCCTACAAACACACTGTCCACAGACACATTCTCCATTATTGCTGCAAATTTCAGAACTATTTTCTTTCCTGCAGTAAGCATCCATGTCTTCACTATTTACTTCATCTGTGCTACATTCACAATGCCTACCAACACGTCCCTCGTTGCACCTAAAGGAAGAGCAATTATCAATGATAAACTATGAAATAAGAAAATTCTGAAAAAATTTATGAAGAATGAGTCATGCAGTAGTCCTGATGATAATAGAAATTATACTGGTGGGAAATAACACTAAGAATAGTTTTGGATAACAAAGATTCCCTCTATATTTAGATCAATCTTATAAATCGATATGGGTCTTTTCTCCTGGTCCTGAAGGAAAGTGAACTTAGAATGTAACAGCATTTTAAACTCAGACTGAAAACATAATCAAGCAATGTGTACTTTCAGGTCACTGATGCTCAAAAGAAAATTTTCCAAGTGAGACAATTTTGTGTCTAAGTGATGGTCTGCTATTAATAGTAGTATTATTACAATAAATAATAAATTTATAATACCCACAGGTCACTGGAAATAAGATGCCTTATTCCCAAAAATTCAAAGTGTATTTATAATATATTCAAGATTTTAAAAGATAGTATAGATTGTAATTTTTTCTTGTTTTCTTCAACTTATATTTGTAGTTTAGAATCAAATTGATGTGCTTCCCACACACTGTGATCTAGTCCAATAGGCCTTCTCTCTGTTCCTCACAGACCACACTCCATCTCTCTCTCATGCCTTTGTACTGGAGGATCCCTATGCCTGGGATGTTCTTCCTCCTCCCTTCTGTCCCCCAAGACCGTCCTCCTTCAAGAGTAGCTAAAGCATCACCCTCTACATGAAGCTTATTCTCATCCTTCTGACAGCTAGTGGTGCTCTTCCCCACTCAATTACTCTGTATTCTCTTTACTTTCTTATCTATGTACTTGTTGTTTTCCCCAACAGAATGCATAAAATCTTTACAAGTCACTATATTTACATTCTCCAGCACCTAACACAGTGTCTGGCACCTACCAGGCTCTTAATAAATGCCTGCTGATTTATTGATGCTTCCTACTTCTATTGTTTTAAGGATAAAGACTGATTTTAGAATATGTTCATTTTCCTAAGAGTTTTACTTTTTAATTTGAAAAACCACCTAATAAACTTGAAAATGAAATTCAAAATAAAATTATTGCTTCTTTTTCATTAGTATAAGCATATACATATATATTTGACTTCAAAAATTCAACTTAATATTTTATGAGAAAATGCTAATTTCTACCTCAAAATAAATCTTCTGTTTCTCTTACAGCTTTTTGTTTTGAATGAAATGCAATGTTTTAAAAAGCTAGAAAAGAAATAAAAACTATAATATACAGTTTTATTGTTAACTGGTTTATATCTAATAATGTTTCTTCCTGCCAATTAAACCATTTATTGTTATTGTTGGGTTTTCTTTATGTGCTTTGGAAATAAGTAGAGGGCTATTAAAGTTTTATGAGTAATAATTCAACAAACAAATTCAGTTCAACAAGCACTTATTACATGCAAAGTACCAGAGACGCAAAGACAAAAATGAAAGATTTCCTGCCTCTCAAGAAAGGCCTCCTCAACCAGGACCACTCCCAGACTAGGTCTCTGCTTACCGGCAGGCACCGCATTCAAACGTTCCATTTCCCTCATGGCACTCTGGACTATTTGGAAGGCCTTCACTCTGGCACTCACATTCACAAATAAACTGGAGTGTAATCTCTACTTCTTCAGTGAAACCCAGAGCCTTAATTTTCACGGTTTTTGAGTCCTCCTCAGGACATTTTGTGGAAGTTATGCTAATCTCGAACTGAACCTGTAAGATGAGGAATGAATAGCTACATCACTGTCTGCCTTCTCCCCTACCCAATACCCAAGTTTAAATAAGTGATGCTCACCCACCTCATCACCAATGGAAATATTGGAACATTTTCTTCCATTTTCTCCTGTCCCATTCACTCCATTTTTGCAGTAAGATTTGTAATTTATTGTTACTCCCTCTGGCAACTTGCCATTTTCCAAAATGACTTCTGAAGATAAGGACTAAAATAAAGATGAGTTTCAGTAAAAAAAAAAAAAAAAAAAAAAAAAAAAATTTTAATTTATAAGTGAAAAAAACTAAATCTATTAAATTCAGTGGACTTTGGTTCATGAAAAAATCCTCTTCCATAAATTATTTAGAAGTCCAATTGAATGGGATTTCTTCAAAGAGTGTTATTTCTATTTTACTGCTGTTTTCTGTCAATGATTATAAATTTACAAATATTTGTTAAGCAACTATGTTTATTATGTCCTTAAAAACAAGGCTAACCAGGATATGAAACAGAACCATAAAAGGAGAAAATTATTTTTCTTCCATTTTGAAGCAACTCTCTTCCAAAGGCAAAAACAAAAGGTACGGGTAAGACATAAACAATGATTCTTGGAAATAGGAAGCTCTGTCCTCTGTAAATAGCAAAGGAGAAATGGACAAAGATCCCTTCCACGGTCTCCATTTAATGGAGTCAGGAAGTGAATTTTATCTCAAGCTCAAAGCAAGTATCCTCTGGGGTGAAGCTAAAACACAAAGTATTGTATTTTCTAGTACCTGATTGATAGCAACAAGACCAATCTTTAAATATTCAGATTTTTTTTTCCAGTGATAATTCTAAACAAGATGTTTATGTCTATTCTTTTTCTAGAGTTAGGCTAAGACAGTACTGATAAAGCCCAGGAGACTAAATGACCTACTGTAAATAGGTATGAAGACAAATTAATTTCAATTACTTACATTGTATGCATCAATGATCAACTGAATTACATTGCTAGAATTTGCAGACAATGTTCCTACTGCTGACTTGGGAATCAAATTCTTCAGTTCCTTAACAGAGACAATGTAAAATATAAAACACACGTAAAGCATAAACACATTTATTATACCACCATGTACTAAAAATATCTAAAACCTGTTTTGAATATATACTAAATGCCAAGGTGAATTAACTCAGATGAATAGCCTAAATATTTGAGAGCCAGACATAAAGAATTTTTGAAAAGATGATTAAGACACAACCTGCAACTTTACCCAGTCTGCCTTGAGAGTACTTTCCTACAGCTTAATTTATACTTCTTTTTGCTTTTTTCTTTAAACAATAAAGATCTATGCACATATACCTTGTTTTAACTTATATAAAGCAAACATAACCACTATATAGTTACCTTGTAAACAGCCTGAAATTCTTCTGTAACTGCAAAAATTGTCTGAATGTTATTTTCACTGAGTTTTTGGACAAGGTGAGCAATAGAAGGATAATCCTAGAAAATAAAGGATCAGTATTTGGTTAATATGTAACTATAATCTACTAATCCATACTGGTTTTCCAGTAATTTTTAAAAGTAAGAAATTTTTGATATGATAAAGTATGTAAAGTATCAGCTCAATGTGGGTAATTCTATAAAATTCTCTACTTCAGTATTGTATTCCAAAGTATCAGAAATGTAACATGTGCTAGTGAAGACTGGATGATCTCTTAGGAGCCTGCCCAACTCAAATACTCTATGAATTTTAAGGATACTCTAAAATTCACAACCTTTATATCAATTTGCATTGGGTGGGAGAGCACCTTTCCACTAAATTCCTCATTCAAAACTTTATTGTAGTGTGTAATTAACTCTGGATTCTCAAAAGTTAAATGTTAATGGAGTAAAAGCTCTAGCAGAGCTATATGAAACCAGAAAGATTTTGAGATCAGACCAGGCAGCCAACTGAATGCCACTCACTCCAAGACTAACCCATAAAAGTATAGAGAAGGATATCAGTACAAGGTTGGCTATTAGGTTATTTTGGCCACAGTAACTTATGAAGTCATCTACTAAGGTACAGAGTAGTTGTGATATATGTCAATGAAGGGAATAGCCTTCAAAGAAAAATAATAGATCTTTTGAAATATTGATAAAGAGAGAAAATTATAGCATTCCTTTGATTCTTCAGAAGAAGCATTTCCTCAATGAATAGGAGGCTTTCAGGAGTATGAACCATTAAGTGCTGAGAAATATATTTAGAGGAACTCTCTAAAAAAAAAAAGAATGGTTATATAATGGACAAAAGCTTGGGGCCTCTCATTTCACATGGCCAGATCAGAAAAACAAATATCTTAAAAAACTGCTCCGTATCACATGAAAAGTTAATAATGGAGAAGCTCACTCTGAGGAGGCTTTCCAAACCTCAAAGTAACCAATTATTCACAGTATGCAGAAACAAGAAGTACATGAAAACTCAAATGGACCATTAAAAATATGGACAAAAACTTCACCTCTTAAAGGTGATCCAAAGATTAAGAGAAAATTAGAAGAAACATTATAAAAAATTCTTGAGCTATGAATCTTAAACAGGAGCTAGCAAAATCAAAGAAAGAGGAGGTGGAAGTATAACGTGAATTCATGTTGAAGTAAAACATACTGTCCAAAATAATTAGCAAGTTCTAGACTGAAATGAGAAAGGAAAAGGAAAATTTTGTCTATTATAATCCACATGACAGTGGTCTACATGTGAATAAATGAAAGTGGAGAAGGAGCACCAAGCATCTTCTTCACTCAAGCCCATCATGACTGGGCAAAAGTGGATACAAAGCCACATATTTAAAAACAGCAATACTAGCTTTCCTGAGTATGCGTTAGGCCTCATACCTACCAAAATAATAAAACCCCAAACCCCCAAACTCCCACACACTCTTTAATGAAGTCTCAAAAAATTTAATAGGAAAGGAATTAAGCACTCACATAATAATGGCTCATTGTGTACACATTATTTTCTAGGTGACATTGTCCATCATTTGGTAAAACAATTCCACCGAGTTTACCATCTCCAGCAAAGTGAAACCCAGCATCAGTGGAAAAAACCAACAGTCGTGTAACATTTCTCCAGCCAATTAATGACTTATAAAGAAAAAAAGGAATGTTAAAGACAAAACAAAAAGTAACCCAACATACATGTTTAAACTTTCAGTTTTTTTAGCTTCCTTTTCATCTCTATGGTACTCTTTACCTAACATTTCTGGGGGTGTTTTCTATTCTATAATATCTAAAAGATAATCGACAAAAAAGCCTAAGACCATCAAACAGGAACTCTCTCTAACCTTGTGAACTATCCTGAATCTTTAGTTCATCAGGCCTTATGTCTCTCTCATATTCCATCCTCAAACTATAATTCACATTTCCTCCTCTGCCTCAGGTGCCAACATATTACACTCTTTTTAGAGCCTTGTAATTCCAAACCTTCATTTTTATGTTCTAGTCTACCAGTATAATTACTGATTCAGAGCGTCTTCATAGCCTTATTTATTCTGTTCATATACTTTTCCTGATCTGCTGAATACATCTGTCTTGGCTTATTTCCTAATTAGAACGTCAGAGCATAAACTCCTTGAAGGTGAAAATTGTTCCTACGTAGGGATTCTTTAACTCTCCTATGCCTACAGGTTGAGGGAAGTAGACAACAGATAGCACTGTCCTTTGGGAAGGGAATAGGAGATGGGAGCACAGTCACCACTGTGGATTAAGGAATTGACTCAACAATCCTGAGGTTCTTCACAACTCTTAAGACGTTGTAAATGCTCTCTCAGTTTCAGCTTTGCAGCTATAGCATTTCTGCAATCACCCTAAAAGAGAGTGACATTAAATAGTCCCCTGTTGGAAACACAGATTCATGAATGGGGTCACCAGGAATGGAGCTATATCTTCATGAATCATTAGCACTTTAGCTGACCAAGAGCAGGAACGGAAACACGCTAGGCTCCTAGAGGAGGTAGAACATAGAGGGTGGGAATGGAGGATGAAGGGAAGAAAAGGGGAATGTATTAAAGGCAAACTTCATCTATTTCAAAATTTCGCCAAGGGTCAACTCTGACTCTGTTGCCAATCCCTTGCGCAACATACACCCTGAGTGCTGAATGTAGTGTAGTGCCCCTGTGGACATCTATAAGTACAGGCTAACTGAAAAACTAATCTTCTGAAATAAATTCTAACCATTTTAAATACAAACCATACACAGCTTATTAGAAAACACATTACTAAATACATAAACAGGCACACACATAGCATTTAAAAAAAGATTAAAATAAGATTTTATTGATTTACTAAGACAACAGGTACAAAGTGTCATTCTGTACCTTGATTCCTCTTACAGCACATAAACAAATTAAAAATTAATGTTAGGAATTAAGTCCCAAAGCTCCTTTGATGCCACAAAGCCAGAAAGGAAGAAGCACCACAATACAGAGATACCTGGGCCAACTATTTTTTTTTTTAAAGGAGGAGAGGACATGAACTCAAGAATCAGGATTCCTGGCTGGGTTCCTCTATTGTTTCAAAATCACTGAAAAACTGATTTTTGAAACCCTATGTAATGAGGGTTTCAAACTTTCCCTCTCCTTGTAAGTGGAATTATAATAATAATTCTAATTATTACTATAATAATGCTTTTCTCACACAATACCTATATGGCATTAAACTATGCAACTCTGGAAAGCTAAAGTATAATAATATGGGTATATGTTTATTATTTCTGCTGACTGATAATGGAACTGTAACTAATCATAAAGAATTAAGTACTTACTCCACAAACTGCAACCTGCATGATTGCATCAAATCCCCCTTCTGGAGAATCCAAATTGCCAGAAATGTGCTGTTTTCCTACAAGCTCATTAAACACTTCCCCTTTATCTGTAAGACTGAGCACATTTTTGTAGCTAAATGGACTGGTGCAGTTTTGGTCGCCTGTGCAAGGGTTCCTGAGTTTAGCCGGTGTTGTACTAATATATGGCATCACAGTTTTCTCCACAAAGGAACCAAATCCTATTAGAAAAATGATAATTTGTGGGTTTAAAACTTAAAATTATCAGTAATAACTTGTTACAATCAAGTCAAAATTTCCATGCCATACTTAAAAAAACAAAACAAAAAAACCTTTGTTTTCCTAGCATACTGGCTGTGAAATGTGTTTTTGCACTTGTATGTCTAATGTTCTGGGTCTAAACAGTTTGAAAAGACAACTTACTTGAAAACCTGAGAAACTATCTTCTCTTTACAAAGAGCTTAGGTTAAATCTTATATGCATCAATAATGCTTGTTACATAAATAAAAGCAAGAAATGGATAGCTAGTTCTAAATTTTCTTAGCTTAGCTTCCCATTCCCAACCCAACAGATTTTTAAGCAGGAAAAATTTGGGAAGAATAGCATTTCCTCAATAAATAGATTAAAAAGAGAGAGACAGAAAGAGCTAGTCTTTTCAAACTACTGTGAGATTTCTAAAAGTTATATGGTAATTTCAACATATAGTCCTTGATGCTGCAGTAGTGAACATAAGGAGGTATGGATTTGAGGACGACATGAAGTGAATTACACATATGTGAAGTGGAAAATACAGACAAATCAAAAAGGAGATGGCTGTGAAATGGAAGTCTACGTCTGAAATAAATCTGGGAGTTAAGATTTTTCAGTGCTAAAAGAGACATGGTAAAGGATCTTGGGGAAAGAAAGTATCTATTTGTTTATTTTTAAGATTTTGTAACTGCTATGAAAAGAAGCACATTTTCTATGTGGTAGAATTAAAATCAAATCCATTTGTATCTTTCCAACACTCTTACCAATTCGGAAATCTGAAGTGATTCTCTTCATTTCGTACATTAGATCTGTTCCAAGACTCTTTACATTCTCTAAGTCATCTTTCATGGAGTAAGAGAGATCCATAAGATAATAGAGGTCGATAGGATAGTCTTCAGCTCTCTTGAATTTTAATGTAAATGTCTGTGGTTCTCCTAATAAGACAAATGTTAAAAAAGAAATCAAATAAAGTTAGTAGAAGCCCAAAATATACCAATATGAAAAAATGAAAATAATTTGATCAACATTACATTCACTTCATATCTAATATTACTATTTCTACTGAAAAGTTTATAGTTCTAATTCTGTCACTGACTGACTAATGCAGATATAAAAAAATAAGCATTCTTTTACAGTACTAGAAAGTAGGATTATAACAAAATAATGGATTCAAGTGTTAGCTCTACTTCATTTTAGTTCCTAAAAATGTCTCTACTATCCTGCCATCAGATTTTATGTTGTGACACACTGTTCAGAAAACACATCTAAAATAGTGACTGTGACAGGACAATAAGTTCTTAGTAACCATAAGCTCCCTGAGGGAAAGACTAATTCACTCCTTTTATATCTTTCCTATAATGTCTATACACTGCCTTCTCTAAAGATTTGGACATCTCACTGTGGTATGAAGATGGCCCCAGGTTTTTTCTGAAACCTTATCAGCAGAGCACAAGCTCTGACAGGTCCAGTAAACTAATTTAGTGAATGACATGTCACATTTTTGGTCACAGTAACTCCTAAAACCATTTACTAAAGGCATGATGGTGGGGCTGTATCTAAAGAAGAGATTATTTATTTCACTGGAGCATAAGCACTAGCATATTGATGATATAGAGTCCTTTCGAAGTACTAAATTAAGGAGCTACTGATATCTTTACTGAATCTTTACTGAATCTGCTAAAAATGAGTTAATTCCTAAAATTCAATATATTCTTTGCCCTTAAGAGAATGCCAACTCGCTTTATGAAAATCAGTCCTCAGCAGCACCTGTGAAATTAGGATCACAATGAGAGTCATAATGACATTGGAATTAAAGACTCTTACCTGAGCGTAACTTCAAAGTTAGTTGCTGTGGTTGGATCTGAGTAATATCTTCAGGCTGCAGTTTTTCTGCTGTACCTTTACTGCGATTTGTCACATTTTTATTTTTCCGGATAATTTTGTGGCCTCGAGGATTTTCTATGTCCTGTGGACGGCAGCCTTTCTTTTCTAATGCTTCTAAATCATCACACCGGGCAGAAGTAGGCATTCCTTCTTGTAAAAATGACTAAATCATATATAAACATATACGAGAAATTATGGCAAAAATAATCACAAGCTGAAATATTGTTCATTACACAAAAGATTCAACACTAGGCATTAATTTTCTGACTTTTAAACAAGCTTCCCCTGCCCAGACATGAGTGCTTATACTTTCAGTAGAGAAAAAAATAATTTAAATGAAAAATTTAGAAAACCTCGGAAAATTTTAGGTGAACTGAAAAGAGGAATTAAGTAAGCAGAACCAAGAGAATACATACGACCACAACACTTTAAAGAAAAGCAATAATAAAAGACATCAGAACTCGGGCCAACATATTGACCAATCTTGGCTCCAGAGGACTGATAAAGAGGCCTATTTCCCTCTTCTCAGCAGAGAAACAGTTAACTGCAGGTGTCAAATGAGGCATATGCTGTCAGACAGACATAAAAAAATGTTCAATTGGGTGGGTGGGTGATTACTGGGAAATGACAACAGTATTTAAAAAAAATCAGTAAAACTTTCTTAAAAAAAAAAAAAAGACTATTCCATACAAAGTTGTGGTTTTTTTTATTGGATATTAATATTTATTAGGAAATCCTAGTGAAGATCTTAGGGCCAGGACCAAGTTTGTGGGAGACTTTTAGGGTCTTTGGGGCTTTGCTTCCCTGGTCAGAAGTGGGTGGTGCAAAGTTGTGTTTTAACAATCCTATCCCCATTCTCTTATTTTTCTAGAAATGTAGAACCTAAATACATCTTAGATTAATTGTTTCCTAATACCTAACAATTCAATGGGGCAGCTAGGTGGCACAGTAGAAAGAATGCCAGGCCTGGAGTCAAAAAGACCCAAGTTCAATTCTGGGCTCAGATATTTACTAGCTGTATGACTCTGGACAATTCACTCAACCTCTGTGTCTCAGTTTCTTCAACTGTAAAATGGGGATAACAGCAGCACCTTACCTTCCAGGGGTTTTGAGAGGATCAAATGAGATTTAACTATAAAGCACTTAGCACAGTGCCTGGCACATAATAAGCACTATGTAAATGTTAGCTATCATTATCATCATCAATTAATAATATTTAATTATCCATAAAATATATCACATGGCATAAAGCAAATATAGCACAGAAAACAGAAAAGGCAAAATAGACTAGCTTTTACAAGCTAGTTTGTAGAGGGAGAAAAAACCCTGAATATAAATAGCTTTTGTCCGAAGAGATGGCTTATAAGATTATCTGCATAATTAAAAGAACAGAAGGTCAGCTAAATCAAACCTCCACTCTTCTAGGCATTATCATACTAAAACTATCCTCCACAACAACAAAAAAATCACACTAGTGAAGTAAGCTTTTCAAAACACTGACCAACACACATATAAGTGTTGATTGTATACAGAGCTCATGGAAAAAATATCTTTAACCCTTTTCCTTTGAAACATGATTTAATATCATCAACAGCCAACTGTGAATTATTTCAAAAATCCCCAACTACAACTTCCGCTGTTCTACAGATTACACACCATAAAGATCCTGGATAATAAAAAATGTAAACTGTGTTGAATATGCCAAGTCTTTAAACCATCACTGTGAATACTCAACAGCTGGCTGGCACAACTGCTCCTACAGGGAGGAACAGGGTTCTGCGCAGTTTCCAACAATACATGCCTAGAATAGTTGGAGGTTTAGAGAATAAGGACTGCTCCTTCAGAAATAGTTTGGTACAGCCAGGATAGATAAGGGAAAACCAAACTTCAAGCTCACAAATATATTGGGGTGACTGATTAGAGAAAATTACAGCACTCTCTACCTTCCTCGTAGTCTCCAGTTTAACCAAGTGGAGCTGAGGGTGAATGCCTCAGCACTTTCGGTTCTTTAGGCATCTATGTTTACAACAGTGAGAGTGTGCAATCTGGTGTGATCTGCTTGGGTAGTATGGTGTATCTAAATAGAATCAACCGTTGAGCTTTCCTCCATTGCTTCACCCCACTTCTGGCTGGACTCCCTCATCATTACTTGTTGCATACTCAGGTAATGAAAATTAACTTTCATTTAAGTCAAATCAAATGTAATTAGAACCAGTCATTTGTAACCAGTCAAAGTATCTAGGACATTTCAAAGTCAAATACAAGTGAATCTTGGGTTTTGTGCGACTTGGAATATATACTCCCAGTAGTGTAGGTAAATTAAAATTCAACAAACATTTATCAAACTCTACTCTATGCAAAGTACTTGAGTTACTTGCTAGCAATATAAAGACAAAAAAATGAGAAGGTCTTTCCCTTTAGTAGATTTTATTTAACTGAGTGGAAACCTCCACGTACAAGGTACAAAGCAAGACAGAAAGTGATGGGAGAAAGCAGAGATCCAAACAAAATGCTCTATGAAAACTTCACAGACAAGATATGGATACATATCTTTTTTTTTTTAAGGTAACTGGGGTTAAGTGACTTGCCCAGGGTCACTCAGCTAGTTAAGTGTCAAGTGTTTGGTCTGAGGCCGGATTTGAACTCAGGTCCTCCTGACTTCAGGGCCAGTGTTCTATCCACTGTGCCACCTAGCTGCCCCAATACATATTTTTATAGGTAATTTTGCTGGCCAGATTGGAGGCTTCTGAGAATCTACAATTTCATTTAGTTAGAAAGGCAGGTATTGTAGAAGATATGAACTATTTTGAAGAACAGGAGGCATATTCAAGAGATACAAGGAAAGGATGTCATTCTAGAGGCACACAAACCTAAGAAAAGCTATGAGTAACCACCTGAGAATTGAAAGATAGCCAATGTCTACATAAGGAATATGGTGGCAGGAATCCCACATCCCCATAAACAAAACAGGACAAAAACAAAATTTTTAAAACTGAGTGTAATTAATATATGTGCAAGTACTATATTCATGTGAAAAACTATATGCAATTTACACTACTTACAGAATTTGTGCACCATCCACAATTTGGTCCTGCTTGAATACATTCTCCACATGATTTTGCATTTGCTTTTAAGCAGTCATTTCCACCTGTTCAAAAGAACCCGAGTCATTTTAATTAAAAATATTATAAAATATAATCTATAATAATGCTGGATTACACATGGGACAGTGGAAAAACCACTTTTTTCTAGAGCGTTAGAAGATCTGGGTTCCAATCCCAGTTCTGTGTTTACTCCTGGGTTTCATTTTCCTCATCTATAAAGTAAGGGGACTAAATTAGGTGGTCTCTGAATTTTCTCTGGCTCAAAACCTATGATCTTATGATTTTCTAATTAAGATGAATTTAGTTCACAATGATAAATGTCACAATGAGATAATGAACTTGATACTTTTCCCAGGCCCTACTGACTCTCAATTTCCTTACTCCCCCAAAAAAGAATTACACGTCAAATATTGAATTACAACTAAATCCACAGAACAAAATAAGTGAAATCTCTGACAACATAAAGTCTTTGTGAGTCAAAAGTTGAAAATGCTAATCCCTGAGGCACTTAGTCTATAACCCACATTAGCCTCCACCTCCAGGTAGGGACACACAAGCTGAGCTGAAGGCCTGGGCCTGGATCCATGCTGCAATTTCCTCTTGGGCTACATTTCTTGCCTGCTCCCCTATATCTACAAGAGTAGATGCTAACCCTGCTCAGCCACATCAGGAGAAGTGTGTATGTGAAGGGGACTGAGGTAAAAGAAGGGAAATGGGCTAGGGGAGAAGCATTCTGCCTTCTGTCTCTGGATCCCCAAGGTTGAAGAGATTTTTCCAAAACACTCTCCCCAGTGCGCTCCCATTCTGGGGAAAAAAAAAAATCTGACTTTTTCTGCATTGGACATTGATACACAGAAGGAAAGGAGATGAGCCTAGGGAGGAACTAGAGCAGGGGGATAGATAAGCCTAGAGCCCATGAAAGGAGCTTCAAGGAGTTCCCAAAATCCAGTCCTGGAGGATTTACCCAAGGCCAGGGGAAAGGAATCAGGAAGTGATTAACAGGGAATACAAAGAAGAAGGCTAAAACACGAAAGATTTCAAAAGGAAGAAAATTCAATAAAATCCTGAAGCAAGGAAGAAGGAATACAAGCCCTTAAAAATCACAAAGCTCTCTAAGTATTGTTATCTTTTCCTTTTCACTGTACCCCCAAACGAAAAATTTTAAAAACACACAAAAACCTCACAATAAACATGTACGGTCCAGCAAACAATTCCCACATTGGCCATGTACATAAATGAATTCTTCATTCTGGATTTTTAATTTCATCACCTCTTTGGAAGGAGGTGGGTGGTGTGATTAATTTTTAGTCCTCTGGACTAGTGATTTATTACACTAATCAGAGATTTAGAAGTCAAAGTTGTTTTTCTCTGTAATGTCAATGTAAACTGCTCATTTCACTCTGCATAAGATCCAAGGTCTTCACAGTTTCCTCTGAAATGCTCCATGTTTTCATTTCTTATGGTACAAAAATATTCTATTACATTCATATACTACAATTTATTTAGCCATTCTGTAATAAGTGGGACCCCCTTAGTTTGCAGGTTTTGGCTACTATGAAGAGGTAGAGGAGGTACAAGGGAATAAGCACATACACAACATTTACTATGTGCTAAGCACTGTGCTGTTGTCCTTCGTTCTCAAAAAGGGCCAAATGACATCACTACGTTGGGATCAAAGTACAATGTGTCCTACAGCGGCTGATCAGACCAGTATGAGCTCATAAGGCTTGACCACAAGTCGGGCACAAACAGTTCATATAAACGTTCGGAGTGGAGATGTCTCTACATTTGCTCATCTCATCTCTTTTGAGTTACTGCAATTCTGCTTTGCTCAGAGCACAGCACTTTCTTTGATGGGAGTATGCCACGCTGGGCAGTCCTTTGCCAGTGTCTTGCAACTGATTCCAAATCTCTCTTCAGAGAGACATTGAGTGTCCTTGTAGTTTTACTTTTGACTACCATGGGAGTGCCTGCCTTGCGTGAGTTCTCCATAAAATAGTCTTTTAGGCAAACTATGTTTCTCATTCGAACAACATAGTCTGCCCATCAGACTGCACTCTTAGCAGCAGAGACAGGCAATATGCTAACTAAACACTTTATATATTCCATTCATCAAAACACCTGTGGGAAGTAGGTACTATTATTATTTTACAGTTGAGGAAACTGAGGCAGACTGAAGTTAAGTGACTTGCTTAGGGTCACACAGCTAGCTAGTAAATGTCTCGAGGCTGGATATGAACTCAGATCTTCCTGACTCCAGACCCAGTGTTCTATTCACCATACCACCTAGCTGTCTGCATAAATTCACGAATTAGGCTTATAATTGTTGACTGTACTACCCTAGAGTGCTAAGTCCTGTAAGTGTCTAAGTTTTCTTATAGTTGTTCCATTTTAGTTACCAAGTCTTGTGGCTGCTACCTATACATCTCTTCCATTTATTCCTTTCTCTTTACCAAACTAGTTTAGGCCCCAATCAACTCTCACCTGGACTATAAAAGCCTTTTAAATGATTCCCCAGCTTCTAGTCTATCCCCTCTCTGACCCATACTTCACATAGATCATGCTACTCCTCTGATCAAAACTCTCAGTAGCTCCCTACCATCGCTAGGATAAAACATATACTTCTTAGCTCGGTCTTTAAGGCCCAACAACATGATGTCTCCAACCTATCATATTTCACATGATTCCCCCTTTCCACACACTACATCAGTCAAGCTAGACTACCTGCTATTCCCCACTCAGTATGCAACTTCCTGTCTTCATGAATTTACATAGGTATTGCCAATTAATGGAATGTATGCCCCCTTAACCTCTGCCTTTCAGAATTTCTCTTATCTCATCAATGTGTAGGGGCTACTTTTAGTGATACAAATTCCTTCCTTCTTACTCTACAACTCTTGTTTGTGATATCAATGTGATGAAGACTTTCTTTCAACCATCCCTGGACTCTTCATGTGTTACTCTTCACATTTGGTACATAATCAGCCTACCTTCTTTCCTGCCCCTACGTTTCCTGGATAATATCTTTTTTGTCACTTCTGCTAAGTAAATCACTGGTGGTAACACAACATAACCTACTTACAGCCACTAAATTTCTCCACTGCCCTTTGAGTCACCTGAAAGATTCTTCAGAAAGTGTGTTGCTTCATGATTTTTATCCATTTGCCATGGTTATGTAAGAATTACCAGAAAAATACTGGTGTTAAAAGGACTGTGTAGGGAAGCAGCATGGGAGGATTAAAAGTGCTTTATAATTTCCCAAATGCTATGTGCTCTACTTTATTCATTCTAGATAATCCTCAGCCTAATTTACAGTCAATCTTCACAACAAATGACATTTTAAAATCTATTTATTTTTTTCTGTGTGAACTGTGAAGCTGATCTTGTAAGTGGTCCTTGAATTTCACTTAGGTCTTTTGATACTCTGAGCTTCATGCACTCAGCAACAACATCATTTGCAAGTAGGACTCTATAAGAAATTACCATTTCTAAAAAAATCCTGTTTCATTGTGGACGCTGTGCAATTCACCTTTGGTCAGCACCTCTCTAACTTTCTGCCTTGGATACCTAAGGAAACTGAATAATAAAACTTGGATAACTGAAGAAAGTTATCTCTGTAGTTGATCAAGAAATCCTGTATGACCTGAACACATGCCTAAGAGCCACTGTGCTAGCGCACAGCCTTTAAAGCAAAATTTTGTTCTACTGGGTCTAGTTTTTTTTTAATATAAGAAAACAAACAGTAGGATCTTGTCAATACCTGGGAAAAACAAACATGTAGGAAAACTTCACAGATTTGTTTCTCTGACATGTAGAGGAAGTGGTGGAACGGTTTCATTGTATATCCAAAGGAAGGAAAAAAACATTATTTCATAGATACTTGTTCATCTCTTCATCATGATGAACATAAGCAAAAAGACCACGATGAAGATAAGTGCCTTCTATGTGGCAGTGTCTAAAGAAGTACAGAAATTATTTTAAGAATTAAGATCCTCCAAACTCAATGAGCATATATATTATATATTGATGCTCAGCAGCTTCAGTGAGAAGACTGGCACAGGAGAGGATAAACACTTGGTTCAGGATTCAGACACTAAAGAGGTGCTTGCAGATGTCTATCACCTTATGAATATATTCTTCCAGAAGAACTAGTCATAGACCCCAAAGAGGTCAAAGACAGAAACACAGGTCCTAATGTACCAAAATACTCATAGCAGTACTATTTGAGGTAGCAAAAAACTAGAAAAAATGCAAGTGTTCACTGATTAAGGACTGGATATTGATTGAGAACTGGATGCAAAAATTATGGCATAGGAATATAATAAATCACAAAATGTGAGTAATTCAGAGAAAAATGGTTGGCATATGAGGGAATGAATTAAGGAAGTATATGAATTGATGCAGGAAAAAATAAACAGAACCAGAAGAAAAAAATATGCAGTGGCTATAATAAAATAAATGAAAAGAACACTAAATGGTATCTGAACTCTGAGCAATTGAATTAATCTTGGTCCCGGAGAAGAGATAATGAAATATAATTGCCTCTTCTTGAAAGGAAGGGGATTATAGGAACAAAACAATGCACATGTCAGATGTAGTCACTGTGTCGGTTGTCTTTTCATAGGTTGTATTTGTCATATCTAAATCTATGATCCTATCAGTCTTATGATCCTTGTTCCTATGCATAACAAACCAATGTCACCCTTCAATCCCTTCTTTGATAAATTAATTTTTTAAAAAGCCTCTGATGAGAAGCTTGTATCCAAGGCTTTACTTTGCCCCCTCAAAGAATTCCAATAGGTTAATAAGACATATTTCCCCCAGCTTGAGTGTTCAATGATGTTTATTAAACAGATTCTACTTTTCACCTGCTACAGAAATTGTCTTCAAATAGTGATTCTGTAAGTAAAGTAAGCCTTGGAAAAGTTTTACCTTAATGAAAGAATGCTGGCTTTCCATAATTACAAATGTGGTTTATTTTGCTTTTAAAATTCTCTACAGAGAGGTGACCATATGTGTGTGCAGAAAAGGGATATTTTAAAATTCTGAATAAACCATACTTAGAGTCACAGACTTGGATTTCTAATCATATTTGTGGACACGGACACTTTCCTGGTCTCTATTTTCCTACTCACAGGTATTACAGACATCACTTTTTCTCTCTGACCTAGATTTTGATTGACTTGTTGAAGTGATAACATGTATCTTCATCTTGTAAAGCTGTTTTTTCTCCCTTGCATAGTTTTTCCTGAATACACATTCTTTCACACAGTTTTTCTTTACTTTCTTGCTGTTTTAGTATTTTATTCTTGTTCTTTCTTTTTCTTTTTCTTTTTCTGTGAGGCAGTTGGGGTTAAGTGACTTGCCCAGGGTCACACAGCTAGTAAGTGTCAAGTGTTTGGTCTAAGGCCACATTTGAACTCAGGTCCTCCTGACTTCAGGGCCGGTGCTCTATCCACTGTGCCACCGAGCTGCCCCTTAGTATTTTATTCTTATGTCTTCCACATACATGATATCTCTCTGGGCTTTACTCCTGGACTTTCTTTACCACGTCCCAGAAACTTAATTCTGGGAGCTCATGCTAGCTCTGGACTCCATGCACTGGAAGTACCCCTCTGCTCCTGCAGCCTCTCCCTCTGACTGGCTGGCTCCTCCCCAAAGCTCCAGTTTAAGAAGGCTATCCAGGGTAGCCCTCATTTCTCTTCTCTTCTGACTCTCCTGGGCACCTTCGTATCATATCTCTGCTCCTGCTCCTCTTCCTTCTTCACCACATCTTGTCTTCTTCTGTAAAATGTAAGCTCTTTGGAGGCAAGGATTGTCTTTCTGCTCATATTTGCATTCTCAGTACTTAGCACAGTGCCTGGCACAGGCTTTTTTACTTCCTTGTTTACATACATTTCAGAGCCAGTATGCTTTCTACTACATCATGCTGCCTCTAGGTTTGAGCTGGCCTAGGTTGGGAAGCACTATGGCTAGTCAGTTTAGGACAATACACTGGACAAACGAAGCAATGGCTGGTCTATTAGGAGTTCAGATATCTGGA
Source organism: Vombatus ursinus (assembly GCF_900497805.2). NCBI lineage: Eukaryota > Metazoa > Chordata > Mammalia > Diprotodontia > Vombatidae > Vombatus > Vombatus ursinus. Next base: position 9,564,520 of record NW_020954639.1, on the reverse strand, counting down.
GGGGTAAGCTGGGGTCATGTGGTCATGAATTTAGAGTTAGAAATGACCTTTACTGTACAAGTGAGAAGAATGCAGCCGGAGAGGTTCAATGACTTGCCCTGAGTCTCACAGGCGGTACTAGAAATGAGATTTGAATTCAAATCTTCTTACTCAAGACAGCATGCTTTCCTCTCCATCATGCTATTGGAGAGAAATGGAAAAGACTGAAATATTCAAGTCCGTTGGTATTTCACAAACGCAACGAAGGAAAGATTGAGAGCCGGGAAGACCAGAGGCAATAGAAGTCTGGCTGATTAACAATCAGGGGAAGGGGAGGTGACAGACCTGTCAAGAAGGAGGGAGAGAATCTGAGGAGGAGAATCAAGAGGAGAAAGAAGCTGAGAGGAGGAAAGTCATCAGCAGGGAATCTGGTGTGTTGATTACATCGGAGCTCAAACACTAAACAAAGCCCAGTGTTCATTGTTAGAGTGAGATAAAGAACAGATTAGCTTACCTGTCTGGCCCCGTACTTGACAGATTGAGCAACCGACCAATCCAACCCAGAAAATTAGTTGTAAACTCATCTGTAAAATAAAATGTAGACCACGTAAGTGGTAAAACAGTCTAAAACAACAAAATCAGTTTTTAACACCTCCCATTCTGCTGTCTTTCCCAATGACTCCCATGACTCAGTTCTTCCTAGAAAGTCAGGGAAGACTTCTACGATTAGTTCTAAGTTACATAAACAAGTATTTTTTTTGTTATTTCGATGACAGGACAAATTTGTGAGGAATTCAGAGCTGACATTTATTACCTTAAAAAAATAAAGTAGAGAATTGTTGACTGATCTCCATCAAGATTTTGAAGGCTATTAAAAAACTATTTGGTACATCTACAAACATATGGAAAGGACCAACTAATTATTGTTTCTAAACATTTCTAAATGAAGAATAAACAAAAACCTAGACATGAAAATAGGTGACTTGTTACTAGTTAACATTCATTAGTTAAAACAGAGTAACAGCATGGAAAAGAAATCAGGCTTAAAGATGGCCAAATTTCTTCTCTCCATAATGTAGTGCTCCAAAACCTTTAAACCAAAACATACCATTAATAGATTAATTGAAAATGGCTGAATTATTTGAAAGTACAATTCTGAGTTGGTAAATTTGAATATTTAAGATGAATATAACATTCCAAAAGTGTTTCAATTGCCTGCTTTTTCAAGCATTTCAATTCTGGGGGAGAGAAAAGGTCAATAATGATACAAAGAAAACAGGGTTAGAAAAAAGTGATTTATCCATGAAGGTTAGATACACAGAATTGGATTTGACATAGCTTTCCTTAAAGGCTTACTATTTAGACTAAATGACAACTAAGCAAGCTGATAACATGTTTGTTTAAAAGAGCACTTTCAAGGTTATGTAAGAGGATCAACACAGACACTACCCAATCACCTCTATTCATAATACTAAAAACTTTTAACTGATACACCAGCTGATGATTCTGGGGCACTACAAGATACTAAAGTAACTTCTGGATGCATTCAAGAGTGTAATATTTTTCATTCTAATTATCTAAAATTCTCTGAAATTCTCTGATTATGCATATTGTGTATATAGTAACTCTTGCTAAACTTAAATAATTGGCTAATTACAATATTCTACTTTCAAACTATTCTGGATAAACTGCTAAAAATTAGTTATTTTATCCTATGTATTTTGTTGAGTGTCATAATTCAAAGATTGTGTAATGATTATAAATGTGTGCTCAAAGTCAAACATTCATGGATGATAATTTTTTCTACAAGTTGCAAATGCAAAGATTGTTTAATTTGTAGCTATAGCTACTACTTGTACATAACTTAGGTGTGCAGTCGGTCTAAATATTTGATTTTTTTTTTAAAGAGCTGTCCCATGCCTAGACTGCCATACATAAGGAGAATCTGTCAGCTTCTGTCATTTTCAAGGAGTCCAAAGCTATGGCCTGTTCTTTGGCATTCAGTTTCAAAATAGGTTTGAAGTATCTCTTGTTTTTTCCCTTGTCCTCTAAATATTCTGGGGTCATCTACTCACTGAACATAATAATTACAGTGGAGTATGGCTGGATTGAGTACCATTTCAGTCTTGGTATTTCTCGCCTGGTCATACTAATAATTAACATTAGGATATCTCATAAAAGTTAGAAAAGTGTGAGGGCAAAGTGTCCCTTTACTAGCTTAATGGCATTGTCATAAAATCGTTCCGTCATATTTGTGACTCTAGAATCTAAGGCTCCTCCTTCTCGGATGGAATGGCACCTGTTCCTGTGGCCATGTTCCCCCTGTAATCCAGAATATGTCTTTATCTGGGAAGATCTACAACTACCGCACTACCTCTGGATCTGAAAACTCCCTTAGTCTGTCTTTTCCCTAGTAAAGAGTGGGAATTGCCACTGAGAAGATCGTCAACTTGGCTGGTGCCTTTCACAAGGCCACCAAGGTCAAACTACCTCACTTGGGACTACCAAAGCTCCTACTACCTCACCCGGTATGCCTAAGCCTCAGCTGCCCATGAAAAAGCACTCCAAAACTACCTCATTTAAGGCCATTTTCTGGCTTCCCCAAGTAGAATATGTCCCCTTCCTAGGGACACCTACTACACTGTTATTCCAGATAGTTGAGGTGTAGTGATATCTCCCATGGATCTGCAGTGCTTCAACGACAAGCAAGGACCCAAACCAGGTGGGCCTTGACTAGTCTTCATCTGTGGCTCTGATTCTATTAGCTGAGTCTCCTCAGTACTAAGCATATTTGGAATCCTGACCCTTTCACCAAATATTAGTCTTTCTGTCCTAGCCTCTGAAGAATGAAGTCTGCCTTATGATTCTTCATCTCTAACAGGACTGCTTCTCCCTAGCTGGGGATGTTAATCCTGACGACTAACTCATGTCCTAGAAGCACAAAAAGAGCAGACAAAAAGATAGGAGACCTAGGTCCATTAAATGCTAGGCTTGCTATTTTGTTACTGTGTAGAATAATACAATAGATACAAAGCTGTGAGGGATCCTGCATCCTAGGATCCAGCCTTCTCATTTTGTAGATAAGGAAACTAAAGCTCAAAGAGGTGAAATAAATTAGGCATAGGCAGCTGGGTGGCACAATGTGCATAGAACACTGGGCCAGAAGGAAAAACCAGTGTCAGACACTTAGTAGCTGTGTGTACTCTAGAGAAGTCATTGGCCTCAGTGCTTGACTCCCAGGGTGGTTGTGAGGATCAGTAAAATCACTTAGCAAAGTGCCTGGCACACAGTGGATGCTGTATAAATGCTTTATTATTATTATAATTATTATTTGTCCAAAGTCACACAGGCAATAAGTGTTAGAGATTGGATTTGAATCCAGATTCTCTTACTCCCAAATTAATCTTTCCGGTGAGATATTTCTACAAGTTTAGCACCAGAATAAAGGGCTTTGGAGAGTTCAGACGTTATAGCTCTGAAGGACTGTCCTTTCTCCCACCCTATGCAGGATGTTGAAAGGCTTATTTACTTACGTAATTTCTGATATTTCCATTAATATTTTACCCTTATATGAATAGCCTGGGGGCTCCCACAAAACTTGCTAGGCCTCATCAGTTTGACATTAATTCTGTGAACAGTTCTTATAGATTCATTCATCTGCACTTTGAATTGTACCCCCTATTGTCTGAATCCACTCCTCCTATCCTTTGATTGTCTTCCCAAGTTATAAAAAGTTTTGTTTTTGCTCAATTAATTCAGATTCTTGCTATTCAGATGCCTTAATGCTCCTGAGGTGAGTCTGTCCCACATAAATCACCTGACAAACATTTATTAAGTGTCATGCACTGTGTTTGTTAGGTACAAATGAAACAATTTCTACTTACAAGGAGCTTATACTCTAACATGGCCACAGGCATGACTAAAAGCACTGTGCCTTAGTATTGTTCAGTTACAGAGTACTACTGATGGTCATTTCTTAGACATGACTGGCCAAATGTTCACCTTTTAAGGATTGCCTGAAAGGTCTGATGTGTATGAGATCCCTTTAGGCTAATGAACACAATCCATGAAAAAATGTGACATCAGCTCCTGAGCTATGATAAAATGGCTTGGACCATGAAAGTTCCTGAGGAAATGCTGTGATGGATGATGTTCCTGACTGTGCTTCCACCTAAAGCAAACAGAACAAAGATTTGCTCCATATATGGAGTGGCCAACGTTACTTCTGTACAGCTCCTTTTCACTCCTTAGGTTCCAGTGAATGCAATCAAGGAAAGGCTTTTTAAATAAGTAATAGAAAATGTGCTACTCAATATCCAGTGCCTCTCTCCCAAATCTACAATGGAAATTTAGTTCTTTGGAATCAACTTTACAGAGCCCTCAAATACCCCAGAAAAGGCTCAACCATTAAAATCCCTGCTAGTGAAGACAGGTTCCTCCTTAGTGGCAAGTGCTGAGTAAAACTAACAAAAACCTGACTTTACAGTTTGTCAGTTGACTAGGAGGAAACAATCATCTTTTTGGCCGGTTATTTGCTTAAAGTAGAACAATCTTTTTAATTTTTATTCTGAAGTAGAGGGTTGAAATGATAGGAGACAGAGGCAATTTAAGAAGAAAAAGTGGAAAGAAGATAGAAAGCAGCAGGTGTGAGAGAAAACACTGGGGAACAAGTCCCAGCTCCAATACCTGTTGCTGCATAACTATAGGCAAAAGTCAGTTACTTTTTATTACTCTCAATTTCTTTATTTGTAAAATGAAAATACTACTACTCAAAAAATTCACATGGCCCTAAACATTAGCCTTCTAACATCCTTTTCTCATAGCAACTTAAACTCCTCAACCCTTATGACCCCAGTTTCTACTCTACTGCACTCACATAATAGATTCTTCACACATAATCCTTGCCCCTCCCCATGACAGTTTTTCAAAAACTTTTAGAGTGCTGTTATATCCCCTACCCTATCCCCCTAATCTTATCCTCAGTTCCTTCAAACAATGGTCACTTGGCATGAACTTGAGGGCTTTTGCTATCCTAATTAATCTTCTCTAAAATAATATGGGATTCACTATAGGATTCCTTTAAATAACAAGCTCTCTTGCTGTATACTTAAGATGATTTGGTGAACCTGCAACTTTTCAGAAACATGCCTCTTGTTCAAAGTGAAGCATATACATATTAAATCACCATATTCAATCACTGACAATCATTTCTCCCAATCACGGGGAGAAACTCTGTAGCATTTGTACATAGCCAGTGAGTGTCTGAGGCCAGATTTCCATTCAACAAGATGAGCCTTCCTGACTCCAAGTCTAACGCTCTATCCACTTTACCTCATCTGTAAAATGAAGAGGTTGGGTTTGATGGTCTCTGAATTCTCTTCCAATTCTAAATTTGGGATCCTATGACACTATGATGAGTCTACCTTTTGTGCCCACTCAACTCTCACCTGTGGTTCCAAGAAAATGAAGCATGAGCAATGGCCACACCTGGGTAAAACCATCTCAGCAGATGGGCTAAATCAGGTCGAGGGCAACCAATAGGCTTCAAACCCACTGACAAATTAGGGAGGTGTCTACCCCAGGCATGTGAAGACATTTCCCCAGTGGAATGGGAGAATGGGAACAATTTGTTCAAAAGGCCATGAAAGTAGCTGAAACAGGTGCTATGGAGTACTCAGAAATTGGTCAGACATCAAAGATGCCAAGGTCATCCACTGCATCCCAGGCTATCTCTAGTTGTCCTGACTTTTGTCTTGCCATAGGACTTGACTGATTCTGGACGGCAAGCTGACATCTCTGCCTCACTTAAATCCAATTCATGCGCCAAGTCAACACATCACCTGTAATGTCATTAGTCCTCTTCGAAAACGAAGTACTAACAAGTTTTAAAGTCTTCCTTAACTAGGAGGGCAACTTTAAGTGGTGTAGTAGATAGAGCGCCTGGCCTACAGTCACAAAGACTCATCTTCATTTCAAATCTGGTCTCAGATACTTACCAACTGTGTGACCCTGGGCAAGTCACTTAACCTCGGTCTGCCTCAGTTTCCTTATCCCTAAAATGAGCTGGAGAAGGAAATGGCAAACCACTCCAGTATCTTTGCCAAGAAAATACCAAACGGGGTCACAAAAAGTTGGACATGACTGAAACTGAACAACAACTCAACTAGTAATGACTTACTGTGGTCTTAAAATAAGAAACCTGTGATTTTTTTTGGGGGGGTGGAAATACTAACACAGTACTTGAAGGGATATGCTCTGGTTTTGAATTCAACTCTATAAAGTCTTTTCAACTAGGATAAATTAAAGTTTGTCCTGAATTGTTAAAAGATCCCATGGGCAGAAAATGTTACTTAAAGCAATTTAAGCTTTTCATATTTGCTTTTTATAATGAAATAAAATATGCTTATATAAACATTCCTTCTTTACTTGTTTCTCCTACATTTACAGTTCTATTAGACTACTTATGTGTTAACTTTGTAAGTAAAATTAACTTCCAGAGAAACTCTATGCAAGAACTATTAATCTTTATTATTATTTTTTCTCATACTCTGTGGTGGCACAACTCATAGAATCTGTTGTCTTTAGCTTACTAAGAGATAGCCTGAGGTTCCTTCCTATGTACTTTATTCTCAACATAAAACAAATACTGAATAAAAGGACTGATATACTGTAGCACAGCATCAACAATTATCAACTCAAAGTCTAAAACACCCGGAGGAAGAAGTTAAGGAAATCAAAATAAATGTATTTTGACTAAAGGACACACAGACATGAAAGAAAGATAAGAATAGAGAAACCCAAATAGTTACACATATTCTCAATACAGGCATACACATATATGTGCACATAGGTGTACAGAGAATTTGGAGGAGGATGTAGGGGAAACAGTGAGGCAGAGGGGGACCTGGAGAAGAGAAGCTGATGGTGGTTAATGACACAGGTGGGAAAAAACAGCTGTAGATAAGTGTGATGGAAGTGAAATAAAGGGGGTGGGGAGGGACAGATGAAAAAGACTGTACAGCAATAAACGAATTACAGAAGTCTCACTAGGCTCTCTGCTGGGTATGTTCATATTATAATTTTCTATTGGTCTAAGCTGTTTGCATCAATTTAAATTGTTATCATTGACCTTTGTGATATTGATGAATCATTCAGTGGATTTTTCTCCATTCTTTAGGTTTTTTGGAGAGGGGTTGTTTTTGTCTTCATTCCCCCATATGTTGCTTAACTGGGACCCTACTAAACAAAAAGCTTAGACTAACTGGCAGGAGACAAGGGAAAGTCTCAAAACTCTTTACAAACCCACCTTTTAGTACTGTGGGATGAGCTGATGCTATTCTCTCTGAGAACAAATATTAGGTGACTTTTGCATGTCAGTGGAACTGTCAGTTAATAACTGACTAGCACCTTTAAGGTACAAAAGTAAATTTCTAAAACTTAAATCATTCTTTCCCACATTGTAAAACTCAGAATTTCCCACACTAAACCTTCAAAACTGACTTGAAAAACCCAGGCAATCAAAGAATCATACAACTTTTTATTTGGAAGGGATCTTTGCCTCAAACTAGTCCAGTCTGTTTGTACATTTCCCTATTTGCTTGAAGATCTTTAGTGATGGAGAGCCTAGTATCTCCTAAGGCTGCCCCTAGTGGGTAGTTCAGTATTAAATGGTATTTCTTTACATCTTCCTAGTTTCATTCTCTGGGGCCAAACAGAACAAATAAAATCCCTCTTCCCATGGGAGCCTTTTAAGCTCTTGAAGATATCATGTTCCCCTGTGCTTTTTTTTTCTCTTCTAGGTTAAACATTCCTGAGATCTGTCCCGGGCCCTTGTACACTTTTCTCTCTACATTCTCTTGCCTACTGATCTCATCAGCTCCCCTGGATTCAACTTCCAACTCTATGGAGATGATTCCCAAATCTACATATCCATCCCTCATCTCTTGCCTGAGCACTACATATCCAATTACTTCCTGGCATCACATCCACCTAGATGTCCTACGGCATTTCAAGTCATATGTCCAAGACAAAGTTCGTCATCTTACCCTCCAAGCTCATCCTAAATTTTCCTATTTCTTTTGGGGGTACCACCACCCTGCTAGCCATTCAGGTTTGCAACCTAGGAATCATCCTTACTCTTCACGCTCCCTCCAACTGTCAATTCTTGGCTCTTCTCACTTCTCCCCTGGACTACTGCAATAGCATCCTCATTGGTTTCCTTGCACCCAATATTCAAAAATCCATGCTCCATGCAGCTGCCAGATTGATATTTTGAAAGTGCAGGTATGATCATATCACTCCTCCGCTGAAGATTCTCTGGTGGCTCCCACTGCCTTTAGGATAAAATAAAACCTCTTCTGTTTGGTATTTAAAACCTTTCACAATCTGCCTCCAGCCTGTATTTCTAGGCTCAGTACACATCACACCTTTTTATAGACTCTAAGGTCCAGACAAAATAGTCTATACTTGCTGTCCTAGAATGCAAAATTCCATTTCTTGCCTCAGTTACTTTGCAGGAAGAGGCTGCCTCCCATGTTGAAAATACTTTTTCCTTTTATTTGAATCTTGAAACTCTAGCTCCCTTCAAGGTTTAGCAAGTACCATCATCTTCATGAGGATTTTTCTGATTCTGCCAGCTCCTGGGGATCCACCTTCAACCACTGTGCATTTATTTTGCATATACTCTGTAGTGGGCAGGAACTTTCGTTTTTGGAAAAAAAAGCTCAATTAAAATAAAATAAAAAAAAAAGAAATGGATGCCTTCTACTAACACTGAGTTTCCTAACAGCTTAAATAGAAGAGATCATTATGCAAAAGAAACTATCAACAAATCAATACATAAAAATTCTAATAAGCTAATCAGGTACTATGTTATGTTAAATTAAGTTTTTGCATTTGTTTTTTTGAATGTTAGTGATTATTCATAGTTGATGCCTTTAATCACTTTGCATCCATTTATTTCCAATGAAGGAGAATTTTTAATGAATCTTTAGGATTCTTTCTGTATCCATTCAACCCTGATTCAATAACTTATTTGAATTTGTCTGCATGAATGAATGACTTAATGAACTTAAGAAAAAGTATTTATATGTTCACTATGTGCCAGACGCTGCTAAGTCCTGGTGAAACAAATACAAAAAGCAAGACAGTCTCCGCCTTCAGGGAGTTTTTATTAATAAAGGGAAAATGTGTTTTGATTTGGGAAGTCACATGGATTGTGAGTCATAGATCAATTGACTGACATGTCCTTTCTAGGAATGATTGTGATTTTTATTATTCCCAGAGCAAGCTATGGAAAGGGAGGCATGTGGTATAGTGGCATGGCAGAAAGATGGACAGTTGTCATATGTAACCATGTGATAGAACATGGCAAAAGTGACCTAAATAAAGGGCTAAGTGATTAGGTAGCACAGTGAATAGAGCACTTGGCCTTGAGTCAAGAATATCTGAGTTCAAATCCAGCCTCAGACATTTACCATCTGGATGACCCTGGGCTAATGCTACTTAACCCTATTTGTCTGTTTCCTCATCTGTAAAATGAGCTGAAGAAGGAAACTGCAAACCACTCCAATATCTTTGCCAAGAAAACCCCAAATGGAGTCACGGAAAGTTGGTCACAACTGAAAAAAATGACTAAACAACAACAAAGGTTCCAATAAACATCCAAATTTGCAAGCCAGGGATAGCTTTAAAGAAGGTAGCTACTGCCTATGTATGATCTGAGTGGCTCAAAAAAGTCTTCATATCCCCACCAAATTAATCACCATCAATTTTCCACCAGAGTACTCTTTTGGGTCTTAACCTGTGTTTGCAGCAGGCTTTCATTTTAAAAAAGAAAAGATAAATTTGAGTTTAAGAAGAGTACCTTTGTCACATTAACAAGGTAGAGAGCAGGTAAATTTTTGAAGGATGTGGTGAACCCATAGTATCTAATAGGATCACCAAAAAAAAAAAGTAAGCTAAACTATGAAGATATGGGTCAGCTACAGCTTGCCCAACCTTCTCTAATTTGGCCACATTTAGAACTCTTCCCTGATCTTCTCTCCATTCAAGGGATAGGCAGCATTAAGTAGTCAATTAATTTAAAATATCAGCCCAGGAGAAGCAGGCCCATTTTTTAAACTTCTATTTGTGGCTTACAAATATAATTTTCCCTTCCAGATTGAAGGCTACATGTCTCAAGAAAGGCCAGGAGATTACGGAAAAGGGAGATAGCCTGCTTTTTCTGTTTGTAGATTTTTTTAATGCAAGGAGATTGGCTGCTTGCTAGTAGGTGAAAACATACAATTTCTTCACTGAAACAATGTTACAAAGGGTAGTAAGGAAGTTAACTTTACAACACTTGAAACAAAGATTTCAACGGCTTATTATTACAGAACATGCTGTACCCGCGACTGGGGATGAGATACAAATTAAATAAAACATATTCTCCTAGAACTTGCAATGTAGTCGAAAGCTATAATACATATGGAACTATTAAAAACAAATGATCAGAAGTATGTGCATAAGAGTAAACACTCAAAACAAAAAACTGCAAAAACAAAATATCTGCAGATTGAAAACTGCAGAAGATCCAAAACGCAATGAAGGGGTACATGATGGGCTTAATTAAGCTGAAATACATCACCAAGCACAACTTGCATTTAGACAAAGGCATAAAAGATTCTACTTTGGTATGGACCTGTGATTTTTACCAATTTGGGGAACTCTCAATGAGGAAAGTCTCTCTCTTAAAGCAGACTGGTACCTGTTCTACACTGAAGAGTCTCAAGAGTCAAAGTGACCAGCATGTCAGAATGGGGACTGAAACCTCTCTTCCCACAGATTTGCATTTATTATCCATGAAACAGGGCTTAAAAAGAGCTGGGCTGATCACAGAATCACAAAATCTCAGAGATGGAAAAGTCACTATCTAATCCAACTATATCTGGAAAAGAATCATCCATTATAACACACCTAACAAACAGGTGAACAAAGGGGAAAAGGAAATCTACTCCTCTCAGCCCATTCTAATGCTGAAAAGCCCTCTCTTTAAAAAAAGAATGAAAAAAGGTTTTCTTCTTTCATCAAACTTACATTTCTCTTTTTAACTTTCATCTGTTACAAGTATATTCTTTTTCCACATGAGTCTTTCAAGTACTTGAATATAGCTATCCTATACCTTCTAAACCCTCTCTCCTCAACTCCAGTTTCTTCAACAGATCTTTATCTGTCAGGCAGCTAAGTGGTACAGTGGTAGTATATCGATCAATAAATATTTATTAAGCACCTATCCTGTGCCAGGCACTAGAAATAAAATACTGCCCCATAATTTCAAATTTTATAAGTACTTATTTCTCAATTTTTCAAAATTCAGCATGGCATCAGGGCTTCTTAATCTTTTTGGGTTCTGGGCCCCACCCCTTCAATAGTCTGGGGAAGCCTAGGGAAACTTTTGCAGAATCATGTTTTTTAAGTGGGCAAAATAAAATACATAAAATTACAAAGGAAAACAATTATATTAAATGCAGCTATCAAAATTAAAAAAAAAATTATGGATCCTAGGCTAAGAATCTGTGATCTAGAAGAGGAGCAGGGGGGAAATCAATTTTTACTATATGCAATCCCACTGAATTTGTTTTCCTTCACTATGTGTATTTGTAATGAGGGTTTTGCTGTGTAACCCTTGACAAGTAAATGTTTAGGGCTGGAACTGAACCCATGTCTTCCTGTTCCCAGACCCAGCACTCTGTGCATTATCCATTATAGAAGCATTTAATTTAGAGCTGGAAGGAACTTTTCCAATATCCTCATTCTGTAGATGCAGAATGCTAGGCACAGAAAGGTAAAGAGCTCAATGCCACTGAGCTAACAAGTGGCAGGACCATCATTCAAATGCAAAATTTCTAATTTGAAATCCTATATTTTCCCCAATATTTCAAAGGGATGGTTCCACCTATGGCACTCATTTATCACCTCCTATGCTGTGCCTTGGCACAAGTTCCAAAGACTGTTGATGCTGGTCTAAATAATCCATAGAGATGTTATAAAAGTTTCTTTCTTTTCTTTTTTTTTAGGCAATTGGGGTTAAGTGACTTGCCCAGGTTCACAGAGCTAGTAAGTGTCAAGTGTTTGATCTGAGTCCAGATTTGAACTCAGGTCCTCCTGACCTCAGGGCCAGTGCTCTATCCTCTGTGCAACCTAGCTGCCCTCAATATAAAAGTTTCTTGATTTCTATGTAACCTCTGGAAAAGCGTCAGCCATCTTGAATTCCCTTCATTTTCACTGGTAACCCATTTCCCTGCCCCATGCTCCTTCTCTGCCCCTCCCCCCCAAAAAAACCTATTCTGGAAAAATTGGGAAATGTTCCAGTTGATTTTTGTAGAGAAAGAGGTAAACACACATAATCCTGTGTGCACATGTATATAAAACCACCAAGGGAACAAAATTTCAGAAGGACATAGAAAAGCAACTAGAAGATGGCAAATAAATTGCTTCTGTATCCTATGGCTTTTATCTGGGATTCAGGTCTAGTGTCTATTTTTATTTGTTGAGAAAATTCAAGTTTATAATCACAAATCAATTTTAAGAAAAAGGCTTAACTTTTTTTCTTAATTTTTAAGGCTTAATATCACCATCTTGTGGCCTTTTTGAATACTGTTACTAAAGGAAATAGTAAGTGAATGTGGAGTTAAAACTGGGATTCAAATCCTAATTTTGTGATGTTGAAGAAGTTTCTTAATCTTTTTAAGTAAAATTCAATTTCTTCTGAAAAAATCTGATTTTTTTCTGAAAAAATATCAATTTTTTCATCTGTAAAATACAGAAGTCTGACCAGATGCTCAACAAAATCTTTTTTATAGCTCCATATCCTATGTAACTTATAAAGCCAGATTGTACTTTTGAAACTATCAGTATAAATGGAATCAGCTCTTGGCCCTTTCCCAAAGAGTCAAACAAATTTAAGCTGAAGGCTTTAGGTCCCTCATATCTAGGAATGTAAACCAACTATCTGCATAATTTACGCAAAGCTACCAATTTTTTTCCTTCAGCAGCAAAGTTTTCTTACTTGATTTATGAGAAAATTAAAGAATCAAGAAGTCCTCTCCCTTGGATGATATATCTTCTGCCCCTATGTAACTCTTAGCAGCAAGAAGCCTAAGAAATTAAAGAGCTTTGGAAAGCTTACCTCCTCTAATAGGTCTTCCTAATTAGCTGGAAGAAAGATGTAGATAAATTTCTTTTTATCAGAGATGATTAGACCTGGGAGGGAGCTGAAAGTAGTTCCAATTCCTTATCTTAAAGATGTCACTGAGGATCCAAGCAAGGTCCAACAATGAATCAGGTAGGACTCTCAGGCCAGCATTCCTTCCACTTGTAAGGCAAAGGAGTTAGCAGATGGCTTTATCATGTGTCCAAAGGCAAGAAGAAAGAAACATATTGCTTAACTGGTCATCTCATATTCTAGTATTTACAATAAATATTAACAAAAATGCCACTGTGAAAATAATTGTAGCTTATATACCAAGACCTATTGTAAAGGATGAAAAGGTACAGAAATTCTATGAAGAATTCAATAAACCCCTCCCAATAAAATCAACATTGATACTCAGTGACTTCAACGTGAAGATTAGAATAGATGTGGATGGAGAAAATATGGTAGAAAATACAGATTAGGAGTAAGGCATGAAAGAGGCTAAAGACTTCTAGATTACAGAGCCGAATGCCTCCATATTATGAATATTTCTTTGAGGGAGAAAACAGAAACAAATGGTACTGATCAGGTGACCACTGAATAGCATAAAAAAATTGAAATTGGTAACATTTTTACAGAAGGAAATCATTCATTACTGATATAGCAGTAATTCCTGAATGGCTTGTTAGAGAAAAGATCAAAATTAATACACAACTTAAAGAAAAATGAAAATTAGAAAAGACATCAAGGGGAAGCAGAAAGACCACTGAATTTGGAGTTAAAAGATCTAAGTTCAATCCTGGCTATTCCATTAGTTATCTGCAAGTCCCTGAGCAAGTCCCTTTACTTCCTTCAGGCTTTGATGTGGTCAGACTAGAAGAACACTAAGACCTCTTTCAGCTCTATATCCAAAATCTACCTAGGAAACAGTATACAGTTAAAACAACTATACCGTGCCCTATTTAAGCACATTATTGACAACATAAAATGGAATATGATCCAGTAACATAAATGCTTACAACAACGTCATATGGATAGGCCAAAATTCTAAAAAGTGCCTCAGTAGACATACAGCCAACTTATTTGTAAAGTGGAAAGCTATGGTAGTTACAGAAAACACAGACAAAAAACTAATTTATGAAAATCTTACACAAGATGGCAGAAGATTATGAGCAGTATTGCCTAATAAAACAGAAGGTAATAACTAGGGTAAAGCTACTGAGAATCAAGATGGGAAACTCAACAAGATTAAAAGGAAGTGTCTCTAGACAAGATCTAAGTTGGAAGTGACAACTGTCAGGGTACTGAAAAATCATTTAATTCATAAGGTATCTGAAAGAGATAATACCAAAGGTATGTAAGACGTTATGAACCTTCTTAATACCTAAAAAAACAACAAAAAAACAAACCCTATCAAATGAATGAATGCTTAGTCTATGAGATGCCGTTATAATTAATGACCATGAATAGAACTAGTTGATCAGTACACGTATATCTTCAACTAACTGGTCTCAGAATTAAACAGAAGGAAGAGATCAGGTTGGCATGTCTATGCAAAATTGTTGTATTTTTTTAATAGCCTCAAACTTCTTGAAACAAAGGTCCATCTTTTTTATACTAACATTCTACAGTTTCTACATGGCTCCAACTCATTTAATACTACAATCTCTGAAAAATTAAAAATTGAGAGGCAGTTATTAAATATGAATAGGTGGTGATCAAAAGAAGATGGGATTGGTCACAAAGTGAGAACAAAAGAGAATAACGTGCTCCACTGGTATCCCCAAGATAGAGAAAGGGGAAAAAAGTTACCAGGACCCTAGTGGATCACTGTACCCCTAAGTGAACTTATAGGAGGGCATGGATAAATTGCAATCTGCATCACTAGAAGAACATCCACACTAATGAGATCACAAATTCCTTTAGTAAGTTTACAATGGAAACCATTACATATACTTGCTAAATGTTGGATAACCACTGGATAAGCATAACCAGAAAGGCAATATACATAGTCACTATGACTGTAAAAATGAAGGCAATAAAAAAACTGGGCATGAGCATTAACTCATTAAAATTAAAGAGAACATTCAAAAATCTTAGCATCTCAGACATGAAAGGGATCCCAGGGGTCACCCAGTCCAAGCTATTCTGTATTAAGAATCCCTTCTTCCATAATATACCTGACAAGTGGTAAACCAGGATTTTGCTGAAGACCTCCTCAAAGGAACCTGCTACCTCCCAAGGCAGGCCTTTCCACTTTTGGGCAGTTCTAATTATCATGAAGCTTTCCCTTACATAAAGCCTACAATAAAAGCCAATCCTTATGTGTATGTTACTCCCACATACACTGTAAACTGGCATACACTCCTTGCAAAAAATCCTCTTTTCCTTTCCCTCACCCTCCAATTAAGAGAAAAAAAATCTCATTTTGCACTCTGAATCTTTCACTTCTATCAGGTGGGTAGTAATATGTTGCATCATTAAAGCTCTGAAATCCATGAGGGTCATTACACTTTCAAAGTTGACTTTACAGTATTGTTTTCTTTGTATAAACTGTTCTCCTGGTTCAATTCACTTTACTCTGCATCAGTTCAAAGAAGTCTTTACAGGTTTCTCTGAAACCATTCCCTTCAACATTTCTTGCAGCATATTTACATTCCATCACCTTTATATACCATAATTTGTTTAGCCATTCCTCAAAGGATGAGTATTCCCTCAGTTTCCAATTCTTCGCTACTGATAAAAGAGATACATATGTATGTGTGTGTATGTATATAATCCTTAGTTTGTTTTGCTATTTCTCCCTTAACTTACCCTCTAATTCCCCCTCTCCCATCCTATTTCCCTGTTGAGTAAAATGTATTTCTGAACTCACCTCTGCATGTGTATTCTTCATTCCCTTAACTAGTTCAAATGATGGTGAGGTTAGAGAAAATTATCTAATGTAATCAAGTAGAAGTCTATACAAACAAGGAAGAAGGGGTAAGGGGAACAATTAACACTTGAACCTCACTGTCATCTCTTCCCTTTCTATCCTTCTTATAAGATCATGAATATATAATGGAACTACTCTCAAGCCTTTTGTCTAACTAGATTCCCTCCAAGACCCTTGAAGACAATAAGGTTCAGAAGGAACACCACATATCATCTTTTCATGTTAGAATTATACACAGTTTTGCTAAGCAAGTTATTCTTGTTTGTATCCTTTGCCTTCTGAAATATGTATTCCAAGCTCTCTGTTCCTCTGAAGTGCTGGTTACTAAATCATATGTGATCCTTACTGCAACTATGCACTACTTGAATATTTTTTTTTTTCTGGCAGCTTGTGACATCTTTTCTTTGACCTGGAAACTCTGGATTTTGGCTATAATATTCCTAGGCACTTTCATTTTGTATTTCTTTCAGGAGGTGAGGAGTGGATTCTATTTCCACCATGCCCTTTAGTTTTAAAATATAGGGGTAGTTTTATGATTTCTCAAAACATGATGTCTAGGCTCTTTTTTTGGTCATGCCTTTCAGGTAGTCCAATGACCCTTAAATAGTCTACCTTCAATCTGTTTTTTAGGCCAGTTGTTTTTGCTATAAGATACTTTACCTTTTCTTCTATTTTTCAATCTAATTTTGTTTTAATATTTCTTTTCATTTGGTCCATTCTAATTTTTATAGAATTTGCTGCTTGGGCAAGGTCTTGTATCTCTTATTCCAAGTTGTTAATTCAATTTCCAATTCTTTCTTCCATAGCTCTCATATCTTTTTTGATTTCTCTTTTCCCTCCAAAGCTTTCATTTCAAGTCTGATCACTGCCCCTTTAGTGTAGGTCTGAGCAACAGGCCTATGGGCTTACCTCCTTTGGAGTATCAGCAGACTGCTGCTGGACTCAGTCACTGTGAGCCAGCTGCAAAACCCTGCTGGTTCAAAGTAATGGAGCTATAAGATTTGTTTGGTCTGGGATTCCTATTCTGGCTATTCTGCAGGACTTAGAATGAGCAGTTAAGACTCATTCTGCTGCTGGGGTCTAAGCCATATAGTTGCTCCTTGCTTCTGAACTTGTTCCACACTCAGTATACAGCCTAGGACCTAGGCTTCTCTGGAATGTCACTGTTGGGCACAGGAGCCCTCCTCAGTCTACTCTGGATCTATGACCCAAAAATTGATAGTAAGCAACAAGTCCACTAATTGGCACCTCTTCCCACATCCTGCACAAGATCCTGGTATAGGTCTAGGACTTCTTCTTGTCCTTTTAGTACTTAGGGGCTGTAATGGTCTATGTGTGGGGCCCAATACTCCTGGCCAGACCCTGTCTTCATAGATCTCTGTCTCCCTATTGATCTGAGCTGGAAAAAGAACTCATTGTAACTTTTTATTATACTTCCCTATTAGGATTTGGTTTGGTGCATTTTCTAGAGCTATTTAGAGGAGTTTTATGGAGCAGTCTTGTTCTGTACTTTTTAGTACCACTCCACCATCTTAGCTCTACCTCTTGCCATCATTATTTTCAACCAAAAAGCACTTGCTTGTAATGCCAGAAAGCTGTGCTTTTTTGTGGTCTGTAGGTCTTTATTCTGTGATAAACAATTAAAAGAGCCAGAGGAAGCTCCTCAGCATTTATCGTGTCAGCCTACCACTGATACATGGAAAATATGGACAAAAATCTCCTCTATAGGATGAAGAGGCGCCTATGGATTATGCGATCATGAATCAATAAAAGTAGAAGTCAAGTTATACATGTTTTAGTGAATGATCAATACTTCCAGAGGACAGTAATCCATAGGGAAAATAATTCTCAAATCTTACCTTGGCATGTAAAAGATTAAAGATTTATTTATATCTTAGAAGAAATCTATGCCCAGGTTATTCTGACTATCCCCTTCATTGATTACAGTTTAGAACAGAACTCTGCAGTTAAGAGTAGGACCATGGGTTTCTCAATGGAGGGGGGAAATGTAAGTTATAAGAGTAAGATGGTACTAGGGCTGAGGATGGTAGAGATGAAACTGATAGGAAAGTTCTAAGTACGGAGTTTAAGGGAAGAAGACCCTCATTCTGGACTGGTTCTGGGGTCTGTATGAAGTAGGTGCTTCAGAGCAAGAGCTCTGGAGGATGAAGAGGGAACAAGGGACGAGGAAAGGAGAAAAAAAAATCCTAGCCACAAGTCAGGTACAGCCTATTTCCCTCTTACTAAGTAGGGGACTATTTCAAATTAATTCTTATGATAGTTCTCAATTATACATAATATCTCAGAACTATATTATGTTCTATAAAGTGAAAACTTTAAAATACTACACATTCCCTCTATGGTATTTCAAGACAGAACCAAATTAAAATGCCTAATACACTTAGCAAGTTATGGCAATATACTGGGTGAAAATATAATCTTATTAAATTTAAGCAGATATGTTGTCAAATTGATTGCCATTTATTAAATTAAAAGGATTTTGATTTAAGCTTAGAGTAAGTGATACTGTTCTGCCCAAAACGAGAGCCTTGAGACAGATTATTTAATAACCACATTTTTTATGAAGCAAGAGTTGAGAACACAGATCTTTAAAGTGTGGTGGCATGTTTTCTACTGCTTTTATTTTTCAGATATTCATCCTAGGTTTAAATTCCTTCTACAGACTAAAAATACTGTGTCCTATACATTGCTTATTGAAATATAGTTAGACCTACTAATTTTGCAATTAAGAAAGGGTTGTTAGATCATAATGGTTTCTGAGGAAATATGGTAGAGTAGAAAGAGCATTGGTCTTGGAGCAGGAGGACCCAGATTCTGGTTGACACAACTAGCTGGGTCAGTGAAGCTGGGCAAGACATTCTATGTCTCTTCTCAGTTTTTCCACATGCAAAATGATAACAATACTTAACATTACTTCCTTTTTGAGGTTGTTGTGAGCAAAATGCTTTATAAACCTGAGTTATTACTTTGATCCCCAACAGTTCTTGGGAAACATTGTATGTAAAGTCTGAGGAAACATTTTCTACACACTCACTAAATATGTAATTAATACTTTAAAAGTTAATGTAGTATAAAAGTACTGGTATAAGTTATTTGGAATCTAGGAATGACAAGGTTCTAAGAATTAAACTGTGAGCTCTTTGAGAAACAGGGACTGTTGTGCTTGCTAGTGTTTATATACTCAGCACATAGCAGAATGCCTAGCACACAGAAGCACTTAATACATGCTTCATTGAACTATAGGTCTAATTATGAAAAGCAGTTGATTTTCTTCTAAAGTGAAAGTTCATAAAACTTTCTTCCATATAATTTGTTAAACTAGAAGACTTATTTTTTCTTTATAAAACTGATTACAGCCTCTGACCCACTAACCCCACTTCTGGGACAATATTCTAAAGATATTACAAAAATAAATTAAAAGAAAAAGGTTACTACAAACAAAAATGTTCACAGTTTTAAAATTTGTAATAGTAAAAAACTAGAAACAATCAAAATGCCCAATAATTGGGAAATGGATAAAAAATTATAGTATATTAAAAGCAAATATAAAGATTTTAATGAAAAGATAAAGGGAATTTTTCCAAAATGACGTCAAGTTTTATATGATCATATGTGATCATATAAACAAAAACAAATATAACAAAATTACCTATGGATAGTGAATTAAATTGGTACTATAATCTTCTTGAAATTTGTATCAATTTTTCTAATAAAAAAGTAAATAATTTGAATTTTAAGGTTTCATTTTGAGTTACATTTCATATCCTGTTTATGCCTACACGTTCAAAGTAGTGTTTCTAAGTTATGATTTTCTTTAAAAAAGAAAAGGAAAGAAAAGAAAAGAAAATATTTATAGCATTAGACAGTGCCACTCAGTGTGAGCAGTAGCAGGAACCCTGAAGCCATTATAAACCCAGCTGTTCTAACTTGGACTCCACTTCCTGACTAACAAAAAGGAAAAGTGAAAGGAATGGATAATGTAGGGAAAAGGGTTGACAGCCACCAGGGCTTCAGCCCACCTGGTGGATGGCCCAGAAAGTACCTTAGCTACTCAGTTTTCTCTCTCTCTTTTTTTTTTAAGTGTTTCCATATACTTCTTTTGTATGTACTTTTTGTATTTCTTGGCTAACTGCTAAATTTGGATCTTGATTTGATTTGGGAGACCACTGTTCTATGCAACCAGGTGTCTTTTTTCTCCTCTGCTTGTTTTTAATTTCTTGGAAGCTAAAAATTTCTTCTCATTCCTAAATTTGGGGGATGGCTTCTAGAAACAAAGTAATTTTGTCAGCAAATAATAGTTTTCCCTTTGATATTGTGTTTCTAACAAGGGATATTGTCCCAAAATTAAATTGGAGCTGAAATGTATGTAAACATGTTGCCTTAAATGAAAAGATATGATTAGTTCTAATTCTGATAGTTTGTCAGTTTTCTACAATTAGCTAAAAATAACCTCAAACAGAGAAGTTAAGGGTTTAAATCTAAAGAAAGTACTAAATGAATTAGACTGGGGTATGAAACTTTTGACTTCAAGATCCAAATTTTAAAATGATTCAGGTTACTAACTACAAAATCATTTCCATTTTTTGTCTTGTTCTGAACACACAGAGAAATCAGTCTATTACTTCAGATAAATCCTTACAGGAAAAATAACTATAAATTAGCACTCTGAGCAGCAGATTCAGTTGCCTTAGTAAAACAAGAAGGCTGCCCTTTCATCTACCATTCTAGGAACATAGAAATGGAACTACCTTTTTCATTCAGCATTGGTAATTTTAAGGACCAAGATTAATTATAAGAAAAGGGAATGAAGAAATCTACATGACTATTAAAATGATTAAACGAGGTGATATTCATAGTTGTCAATTCTCATGTTATTTCTAATGTACTAAACTTTTTAAGGGAAAATATGGCAAGGGAAATCAAGTGTCTATTCTGAAGAAAAAAACCCTGTTTATTATCTTTGTAAAGTTAAAGTATTAACAACATTTCTATATTTTTAGAAGCAAGCCTTGTGTTCTTTATGCTTTTTATAAGTCAAACAAATGTATTCTACATTTCTAATTAAATGAAATTAACATTATTTTTTGCTTTTCTATCTGCCACTTTATGTTCCAACAAAACCAAACAATAGGGTTTCCATATGAGTTTAAGTCTTACAGAAATCAGCTTAATTAGGATCCTAAAAAGTGATCTAAGTACACATTAAAAATGATGTATTTATAATAACTGTACTGGTCAACTTGGCACTTTAAACATTTCCTTAAGTGTTCATTTAAAATTATTTAAGTGGCCAAAATTTTGAAGACTAAGAAGCTGAGCTAGGAGCCAGGAGACCGATCTCTTCTCTAAACTGGCTGTTATGACTTTGGGCAAGTCATTTAACCTCTATGGCTCTCAATTTCTTCCTTTGTAAAATAAGGCTAGATTACCCGATCTTTAAGATGCCTTCCAGCTTTATGTTCTTACATTTTGTGAATATCCTATCTCATTTTATCCCTCACTTCCCATTAGATTATAAACTTTTTAAAGTTAGGGACTGCCTAGTGTATTTCCAATGCCTAAAAGTGCCTCGGTTAATATTTTTGTTATTGTTGAATAGAATTAAATGCTGCAGAGAAAATATAACAGTTTGCCTTGAAACAACAGACACTGGGGGCAGCTAGGTAGTGCAGAGGATAGAACATTGGCCCCGGAGTCAGGAGGACCTGAGCGCAAATCTGGCCTCAGACACTTGACACTTAACTAGCTGTCTGACCCTGGGCAAGTCACTTAACTCCACTGCCTAGCTCAAAACAAAAAAAAAAAAACAGACGCTAACAATTCAGTAATTCCTTCCCACTCAAAAAAATTTAGTTTCTAAAATGTTGCATTACATTTTATACAGTATATACATTTTATTCAGGAAAACTTCACTATTTATGCTAGAATTACTTTAATATTTTAAGAAACTGATGTACCCAAAGTTCCTAAGCATGACTGCAAACTCAAAAAAAAAAAGATGCCAAATTTTTTTACTTTAAAGCACCCAATTTTGATTGTGATACGATGACAATAAATGAATTACAGAGAATACAATAAGCAGTTTCCAATTTTAAGGAATTTATAATCTATGGTGGGGAGGGGGGGAATGAGATAAGATTCGTATACAAATAAGATCATAGTGTATCATAAAGCTAAAAGGAACCTTAGTGATCAGATAATCCAACTTAATTTTATAGATGAAGAAATTGTGACGGAACTAACACAACTAGTTTGTAGCAGAGTTAAGTCTCCCTACTCCCATATAATCTAATGTTGGAAAGGCAACATAGAATAAATAGCACTGAGAGCTGGGTCAGTTTTGTCTTCAGAAAGACCTAGGTTCAAGCCCTGCCTCAGACACATACTGGCTCACCAATTACAGGCAAGTCACTTAACAGTCTCAGTACCCATATGACACTTTAAGATAATAATTTATAGAGAAGTTGCTGATTTGCTTCAATGGAGGGTGTCCCCACACTGATGAAATCACAGACCAGAACCAAAGCCGAAATAAAATTTAGCGTTATGAAAATCTTGAGTATAACACTGCATTATTGGTACAAAGGCATGCATTTAAATATTTATTGTCCATAGTTTAGCAAAGTTTGTGTTCTTACACGTAAAAACCTAAATAATTTGGAAAAAATATACCAAGATTGTTGCTCATATTCATGTTTGTTACCTGCAAACTTTTTATGTATCAGGTTTAGTACTATTCCCATTATATACATGACCACATACACTTCGAGCCCAAGGTAAAAAAGGATAAAATAAAAATACTGCATTGGGAATTTTAAGTCTCAACATGGCTGACATTTTCAAGGCTGAAGAACTTTTTAAATCAAAAAGTAGGAGACAATGAAAAGTACAGCAAGAAGATCTAAGACTACTTAAAGTTTAAGCTTTAAAGGCAATAAAGTGACCAAGTTCACAGAATATCAAGAATGCAAAAAGTCCCTAGATCCTAATCCATTGTATTTCAGCTTTCACCTGAGTATATCCAAAAAACCTTATGTCAAAGTCCCAAGGGTGTCCAGTTAGACCAATTAGTGACAGAACTTTAGAACTTAAAAATGCAAAAAGATCTCTATAAATGGCAAGTCTTATTATATATAGCTCACTAGGAACCACATTCTACATCTCCAGGCTACAATGCCACAAAAGTGACACCTACAACCCAAGCAGGCCTGGTGAACCACCCCAGTGCAAGAAAGGGGGAGGAATGTGTGCTGTTCTTTCTACCCTGGGGCCAATGACACAGCTCCTCTACCCTAGGCTGGGCACATAGTGGTTTGACAAGAGTTCTCCTGGTCCAAGGGAAGCAGAGGTGAAGAAAGAGGAAGAAGAAAAAATAGGGAGGTGGGGGTATGGATGGGCGTGGAAAAAAAGGAAAAGACAGGGAGATGATGTGGGAGCTGGAGAAGACTGAAGAAAAAGGGGGATGGGTGACAGAGAGGAAAAGACCAAGAGAAAAGTGAGGGGAGGTAAAGTAGAGGAAAAGACATGAGAAAAGGAGAGAATTAGAGGGTGGGGGAGAAGTAAAGGGAAAGAGAGAAAAGGTGGGGAGAAGTAGAGGAAAAAAGAAGGTGGGTAAGAAGAAGAGAGAAAGAGGAAGAAGGTGAGGGGAAAGTAGAGGAAAGGAGGGGGAAGGTGGGGGAAAGAAGGGGGAAGGTAGAGTAGAAGTAGAGGAAAAAAGAAGGTGGTGAAGTAAAGGGAAAGAGGGAGAAGGTGGGGAGAAGTAGAGGAAAAGA
>NW_020954639.1:9518818-9540629 GCF_900497805.2 Vombatus ursinus | reverse complement strand
GAAGTAAAGGGAAAGAGGGAGAAGGTGGGGAGAAGTAGAGGAAAAGAGGGGGAAGGTAGAGTAGAAGTAGAGAAAAAGAGAAGAAGGTCGGGAAGAAGTAGAGGGAAAGAGGGAGAAAGTGGGAAATGAGTAAAGGGAAAGAGGGGAGAAGGAGAGGAAAGAAAGGGGAAGTGGGAGAAGGACAGAAGAGGAGGAGAAGGTGGAGGACAAGCAGAGGAAAAGAGGGAGCTGAAGTGGGGCTGCAAGGAAGGAGAGCGGGAGAGGAAAAGGCCAGGAGAAAAGTGGGGGAGGGAGGTGGACGAAGGGAGGGGGAGGGGGAGGACAGCCGCAGGAGGGCGGAGGGCGAGGCAGGAGGCGCCGAGGGGAGGACGGGACCGGAGCGAGCGCCCCGCCGGCTCTCCCCTGGCCCCAAGGCAGGCATTCCTTGCCTTATGCGGACGACGCCCGGCAGTCCCCACCCCCACAGCGCTCGCTCCCTCCCGACACAAAGAGCGGGCCGGGCCGCCACGCGCGCCCCGGGCGAGCCCCGTCGCCCCCCGCCCCCTGGTCCCCGGCCCGGGTTTCCGCTCACCTCGCTGCCGTCCGCGCGGGGCTCTGTGGGGCGCGCACGCTCGGGCCGCGGGCCGCGTGCTCCGGGCCCGGCCTGGCTCTCTCGCTGCCGCGGCCGCTCCGAGCTGCTTCCCCGGCTCTCCCGGAGGGCGGGCGGGCGGGCGGTGGCAGCTCGGGCTGCGGCTGCGGCTCCTCCTCCGGGGCGGGAGGAGGGGCCAGGCACTCCCTCGGCCACCTCCCCCTCAGCAAGGCGCCGCGGGGCCCCGCCCCCCACCGCCCTCCTCCTCCTCCTCCTCCTCCTCCCGCCAGCCAATCCGCATTCTCCTCCCCACTTCCCTCCGCCTCCCTCCCGTCGCTGCCCCCTCCGCCCCCACTCCCCACGCGGGCCCAGCCCCGCGCTCCCTCCGGAAACGCATTCTTCCCGGGCCGCGTCAGCCGCTCCGCCGGCGGCTGAGGAAGAGGACGAGGAGGAGCCAGCGGGGGAGGGCGGACAAAGGAAGTGGCGGGAGGGCCGGGAGGGAGCGGACGCCTCGCCTCGGCCCGCCGCGTCGCGCTCCCGGCCTCAGTTTCCCTGTCTGTCCAAGCCGGTCAGGCTCCCGTCGCGAGGAGGAGCCGGAGCGGGGCCCCTGCGGGTCCTGCCCGCCCTTCCCAGCAGCCAGGCCCAAGGCCAAGGCCGTGCCTCCCTCGCCTCCGGGTCGCAGTCTGCATTAGGAGATAGCTGGGCATGGAGTCTGGAATTAAGAAAGAAAAAAAAAAAGGAGGAAGACTGGGAGGGTCTTTTAATCTGGATAAATAAAGGCATGGCATGGGCCCCCTCTAAAACCAGGATGGGGAAACTGAGGCCAGAGGCAGCAAACTGCTAGCAGGCTCCCTCCCAGACTACCTTGTACTTAACTACTTTGTACGAATTAATTTTATAGTCATGCAGTGTATTACATACTTTTCTCCTCCCGCCCCTCCCATTAGAATATTGGGATAATGTTTTCTTTCTTTGCACAATGAGCGCTTAATAAATACTTGTTGATTGACCCCAAGAAAAAAAGAAGAGGTCTGTATCCCTATGACTCTGATCTATTTCTCCCCTCTCAGTCCAAAGAAATTTTTAAAAAACCTTGGGTAGGTTTATTAAAAAGGAAGGAAATAGTATTTATTATGAGACTTCTGGATAGGCAGGGTACATTTTAGATAAAAGGAATGAAACTGAATACCAAGGTCACACAGAAACCCAGTTATTCAAAACATATTGCCTAGGCATGATACCATCTTGTTGAACTGAAGATGTGGCTATTTGGAAAGTTGTGGCCTGCTTGGGGAAACAGCACCTTAAACTGTAGACTTTTAAGAGGAACTTATTTCTAATGGAAAGATGAGGGCAGGAATATGTTTTGCAGTTCAGTTTGAACCAAATCTACAAAATAAGTATAGCTGTATTTGCTTAAATGCATCAAAAGATGGAAATTTTACTTAGCACTGGCAGAATTAAATCTACTTCTTTGCCCTAATGAAGTGAGAATTACTTTTCCTACTTGGGATTAGCATTGGTATAATGGATGAAGCCCTACACTTGGTATTAGAAAAGATATAGGTTAAAATCTTATGTCTAATGAGTACCAATTGTGCAAGTTCCTTTAATCTTTCCAAGCAGCAGTTTCTTCCCCCATAAAATGGGGAGACCTGTCTTGAGGAACAATTGAGATGATGTATGCAAGGTGCTTTGCAAACCTTAACTTTATAAATGTCAGATATGATTAGAAGAGAATAAATGTCATTTCCAAATATATGTCCCAGTGGAAAAGCCATCAGAACATGGATCCTTGGAATTAAAGATGATTGTACTGTTAAACAAAATTAGCAACAACACTAACAGATAGGAAAACCTTAGATTTATTCAGTCATGAAACTGGAATTGAACCTTTTGGGTAGGCATGTAAATTTTTTTTTTTAATTCCTGCTCAATTGACATGTGACATTCAGCTATAACATTTGATTTAGTTAGTGTTCAGTTAAAAATTGGAAGTTATGAACCTATGTTCAGCCTCAGGTTAGTCATTGTGCTATTTGACAAGTAGATTTAAATTTCTCTATATCTGTTTCTTGAATGCCAAGTGACCTTTCAGAATCTGAAAGATTTTCATCTTTCAAATAGAGTTGAGTAAAATATCAATAACGTTGGCAAAAACAATTATCTAGTGCTACATATATTGTGTTCACCTGTATCTTATGATTGATTTACTAACAGCATGTTACTAAGTATGGTGCCCCTTCAACAACTTAGCACTTTTGATTTAAGCAACCATTTTAAGTGCCTACTAAGTACAAGGCCCTGGGGAACAAAAGACAAAAATGTGAAAGTCCTTGGCGTAAAGGAACTGCTGTGAAGATAACAAAGTGTACATAAATAAGTCTAAGACTTATTTGGACTGTGGAGGAAGAGAAAGCTGTAACAACCCAAGGCAATCAGAGAGAGACATCATGAAAGGGGAGGGTGGCACCTGAGCTGAGCTGTAAAGGAAAGAAGACAGATTCTGAGAAGGGAAATTGAGAAATATACATACCAGACATGGCAAAGGGCATGATAAGAATGCATAAGGTATGAAAGTTGGGGAGTTCAAGAAACAGAAACTTCATGAAGGTGAGTAGTATGAAGAAAAAAAAGTTAGAAAAGTCGGTGGGAATCAGATTGTGGAGGGTCTTCAATGCCAGACTAAGAAATTTATATTTTCTCCTAAGGCAATGGGGAACTACTAGAGATTTTTGAGCAAGGGAGTGACATGGTGAGTTGTGTTTTTCAGATCATTTTACCAGCTATGTTTAGGATGGTTTGAAGGGAGAATCCTGGAGACAGATTAGGAGGATACGGTAATAGCCCAATGAGGAGGTAATACAGTACCGGATTAGAACAGTGAATCTGTAGGTGGAGAGGAGACAGACAGAAGAGACTTCGTGTAGGTAGAATCAATAGACACTTGTTAAATTCAAGGCACTCTGAATACAAATAAGAAAAACAGAAATAGTCCCTGTTATCTGTCATTGAAGAGTTTCCCTTTTGTGGGGTGAGAGACAATATGTAGACAGATAAGCATATAAAAAATAATTTTGGAGGGAAGGGCACCGACAACTAGAGCAAGGAGCAGAAAGACAGAATCAGGAAAGGTCGCATGGAGGAGGTGGCACTTCATCAGAACTTTGAAGGGAGCTGAGGACTTTAACAGGAAGAAATAATGAGGAAATATAGTACAACTGTGTAAAGGCAAGGCTGCAGGAGACAGAGATGCTTTGGCAGTTGACTGAATATGAAGGAGGTGGAAGGATCAAAGATGGCTCTGTGATTAGAATTTGGATGACTGGAAGTATGTTTCCTCAACAGAAATAAGGAAGTTTGGAGATGGAATAGGTTTTGGAAGGGGAGAAATAAGTTCTATTTTGGACGTGTTGATTTTGAGACAAATACAGGACATCCAAGAGAAGATACGTTGTAGGAAGTTCAGGGGAGAGATTAAGACTGGATATTTATATTTGGTACTTATTTACATCCTTGAAAACTGTTGAGATCTCTAAGAGAATTTATATTTGTTTTTCTATGCAAATTTTGGTTTGTATGTGTAGATGTATCATTTACTGAAACTCATATATGCATGTATATGTATGCTACTATACTTCACATAAGTAAATAATTCTGCTGCCCTGTGATCAGTTGTTCATACCATTTATGCATTTTTTTGTCTAGAAGTGGTGATGGATTTTGCTCATCCTTCAATCTTTAATTTAAGTTCTCCAATGCATTTGCAAGATATTTGATTAGGAATGAGAATATGGTGTTGTAATTATGTGAAATTAACATATAATCTGAGTTGATGCTTACAATAGTACTGTGGAATAGGTAGTACAAATATTATTATACCCACTTTATAAATGACAAATTGAAGTTATTAAAGGTTAAGTGACTTGCCCAAAGTTACATGGCTATCATGTGGCAGACAAGGCCTGTCTGGTTTCTTAGATCTATCGATTTATTTCCTGTCACATGCACTCCTTCGACTGGACTCTACCATGATCATGCTTTCAGAAAACTTCATCACCAGGAGACTCAAAATCCTATGAGACTACATTAGCTTCGGTCATTTCACTTCTTCAAAGCCATCATACCCTCTGCCTCTCTGATTCGAGGGCTGAAAAGCAGAGTAGAGAATTCCTCCCAAAGCTTCCATTTAAAGAGGGCTCCCAGGGCAGCAACTCTTCATTTCCTACAAGATGCACTCCGTGGACTGGACTCTACCGTACTCCCATAGGTGGGGTGGGTACCTTCTTTCTCAGCATTCCCCTACCTTCCTCTTTTCAGCTTCTTTTTGTACATTGTCTTCCCCATCAGATTGTGAGCTTGTTGAGAGCAAAGACTGTCTTTCTTTTTCTCATTTGTATTCTCAGTGACTAGCACAGAGGCTGATACATAATAGACATTTGATAAATGTTTGTTAACCGACGGATATGATGTGGAATGAAGATCTTCCACCATACTGTTGCTTTATTCTGGACACTTTCCAGCTTATCAATATCCGACTTAAACTGTAGTGCCCAGAATTGAATACAATACTTCAGAGGAGGTCTGATGAGGACAGAGTACAGTGGAACTATCACCTGTGTATTCTTGGAAGCTATGCTTTCTTAATGCAATCCAAGATCTCATTAGCTTTTTTGGCTGCCATAATGCATGAGCTGATTTCATGCTGAGCTTGCAGTTCACTTAAACTTTCAAACATTTTAATATCAACTATTGTTTAACCATGCTTCCCCCATCTTATACTTGTGAAGCTGATTTTTTATATCCAAGGATGAGGCTTTCCATTTATCTGTATGGAAAGCATCTCATTAGATTCAGCCCAATGCTCTAACCTATCAAGATCTTTTGGGATCCTGACTTTATTTTCTAGTGTGTTAACTACCCCTCTCCTAGCTTTATCATTGGCAAATTTGATAAGCATGCCATCTATACCTTTAACCAAGTCTTGATAAAAATGTTAAACAGAATTTTAAATGATCTGTATCCTATGTACTGCATTTACATATTCGATATTTAAATGCAAATAATTCTTTGTCAATAGAAGGGTATATAATCCACTGTTTTGTGTAGTGGCCTAAATTATCTATATTTATTATCTAGTAGTATTTCAATATCAGTAAATTTTGTGGTGATAGATTCTAGTCACAGCATTTGCTGTGTGTGTAAACATTTATACACATGTATACACACATGTGTACTCATGCACACAAAGAAACATCTTTAATGGCTCCCCATTGCCTTATACATAAAATAGAAAATTCACAGATTGGTATTTAAAGCCTTCTACAATCTAGCTCCCATCTACCTTTCCTCTCTTATTTCACATTATTCCCCTTTACACACTATCTGTTCTAGTTAAACTGTCCTGCTGGTTGTCCCAACAATGGCTTTTCATTTCTCTCTCTTTCTCCCTCTCTCCCCCTTCTTTTTTTTTTGTTCTCCCTTGACTTTGGCACCAAACATCTGTGCTCTTCTTGTCAGTTGCTTTGCTCAGCCAGCGACTCAGGGCTATATTGGCACTGAGGTTATACTAGAAATCTCCCAGCAATGATAGTGGTTGGGGCAATACCACCTAGAGATTCTGGAGCCCACAGCTGAAGAGACACAGCCCATATCACTATCAGAGAGAGGAAGTTAGCTTCAGCTAGTGTTCTCCTTTCTCTCTCTAAAGTTCTATCACCTCTCCCTATCTACTAATTCCTTCTTTGCTATCTACAAAAGTGTTGAGAATCTCCATTAACCTTACAAAACTTTCCCTTGAGTCCTCCATCCCCTTAAATTTTTGTCTTATATTCTCTCTTTCTTTTCACTGGAAAATTCCTAGGAATTTATCTATATAGTTATCCACAGAGTCATTTACATTCACTGTCTCTGCTTCACCATCCATTCAACAACATGCATTTAACAAACATTTATCGGAGGCCTTGTGCTAGATACCAGGAATACAAAGACAAACACATCCTTACCTTCTGTTGGGGACAGAGTAGACGTAGAAAAGTATATAGTCAGTCAACAAGCATTTATTAAGTACCTACTATGTGATGGCCCCATCGTACAAAATTATTTTGAAAGAGAGTATTTACAACTGAGAGAATTTGGAAAGCCTTTTCATAATAAGTGGCACATGGAGTGGTGCTTTGAAGGAAGCTAAGAATTCTAAGGGGCAGAGGTGAAGAAGTGGCACATTCCAGACATATGCAGAGGTGCTGAGGCAGGAAGTGGAATGTTATTTATGGGGAACAGAAAGCAGACCACTTTGAATGGAATAGGAACAATATGAAATAAGGCTGAAAGGGCAAGTGGGAGCCATATTGTCCAGGACCTTAAATGGCACTTGGGAGCTTTTGAAGATTTTTCAGTAAGGAGGTGAAATGGTCAGATCCAGGTCTTAGGAATATCAATTTGCAGTTTTGTGGATGGATAAAAGAGAAGAGAAACTAATCTTTTTTTTTTTCAGGCAATTGGGGTTAAGTGACTTGCCCAGGGTCACACAGCTAGTAAGTGTCAAGAGTTTGGTCTGAGGCCCGGATTTGAACTCAGGTCCCCCTGACTTCAGGGTCGGTGCTCCATCCACTTCGCCACCTAGCTGCCCCTGAGAGGAGAAACTAAAAGCAGGAAAATCAATTAAAAGGATTTTGTAATAGTCTCGGTGAGAAGTAGTAAAGGCCTCAACTAGCATAGTGGGCATGTGAGTGGAGTGAAGAGGATAGATGTGAGAGATGTAAGGTAGAATACTCCAGAGTGGACATGGGAGATGAAGGAGACAAATCAAGAATGATTTTGGGTTTGGGTCACTGGAAGATTGATGATATATGAAGGAGACATGGGCAAGTGTGGAGGAAGGTTGGGTTTGGAAGAAAATATAATGAAGTCCATTTTGAATATGTTGATTTTAAGATGTCTATAGGACATCCTGATGAAGATCCCTCATGACATGGCTTCAGAGTCCACACTCTGTTGAAACTGCTCCCTCTAAGCTTACTAGTGACGTGGTTGAGACATCTAATAGTCTTTTCTTCAATCCCTATCCTCCATGAGCTTTCTGAAGCATTTGACACTGCTTACTATCCATCACTTCTTTCTAGATACGTTCTCCTCCCTGGGCATCTGTGGCACTTCTCTCTCTCAGTTCTTCTCTCATTTGTCTGACCAGTGCTTTACTGGTTCATTACTTTCTTCCTACTCCCTAAATATGATTGTCTCTGCCTCTCCCCCTCTAAGACTTGTCCTAGGTCTTTTCTCTACCTGTATTTTCAGAGGCAGTTAGCTGGCATAGTAGATAGAGCACTGGACCTAGAATCAGGAAGACTTGAGTTCAATCTGACCTCAAACACTTACTAGATGTGTGACCCTGGTCAAGTCACTTAACTGCTGTCTGCCTCAGTTTCTTCATCTGTAAAATGAAGATAAGGGCAGTTAAGTGGTACAGTGGATAGAGTCCCAGGCTTGGAGTCAGGAAGACTCATTTTCCTGGGTTCAAATCTGGTCTTAGACTCTTACTAGCAGTTTGACCCTGGGCAAGTCACTTAACCCTGTTTGCCTCACTTCCCTTATCTGTAAAATGAGCTGGAGAAGGAAATGGCAAACCACTCCAATATCTTTGCCAAGAAAACCCCAAATGGGGACACAAAGAGTCAGACATAACTGAAACAACTGAACAACAACAACAACAAAAACCTCTTATCTTTAAATATGTAATACCTGCCCTAGTAGACTGTAAGCTTCTTGAGGCCAGAGATTATATAGGTTTTTTTTCAACTTTGTATCCCTAACATAATGCTTTATACATAGTAGAAGCTTAATGTTATTGAACTAATATGAATTAACTTAAACATCCAAGTAGCCCTGAATTCAATAAATAAATCAACCCGTGTTTATCAAGCACCTACTATGTTCTAGGCATTATGCCAGGTGCTGGAGATATAAATACAAGTACAAAGAATTAAATAATCCTGACCCTCAAGGACCCTGGAAATATGATTAGAAGGATAGCTTTGAGCTAGGTTGTAGAGGGCTTTAGATGACAAGCTAAGGAGTTTGTATCCTAGAAACAGTAAGGACCACTGAAGGTCTTCGAAGGGGCTAGGGGGTGATGGATCAGACCTATGATATGGCAGGTTATTTTGGCAGCTGTCTTAAGGATGGATTGAATAAAGGGGAAACGAAAAGCAAGGGGATCATTTAGGAGGCCATTAACATAATCCAAGAAATGGATGACAAGGTCCTGAGTTAGGCAACTGGTGCTTCATTTCTCTCCATACCTGGAGGCTTGCAATAATCCTTATTTTTATCACAACCAGGAAATAGAGCAAAATTTACCCTTTTATATACGCATTCAGTTCTGACTCAGAGGTCAATTAAAAGAAATTTCTTTACTAGCAAGCAGACAAGAAATAATCACAGAATATCTGAGCATGCTCTGAAGTAGAGACTTAGCGCCCTCCATTCCTTGTCAATACAAATTTCCAGAAACAGGTTTCCTAAGCATCCGCATGGGCTCTACTGGTAGACTACCTTTTATGCAGGTTCCCAGAACTGGGCCCTTATTGGCCACTTCGTGTATTATAAGAGGTGGTTTGCCCTGCAGAAGAGCAGAAAAGTTATTCATTTTGAAGTTACTAACCAGCAAAGCAGGAGTTCTTAACTTTTGTGTGTGTCACAGACCCCTTTGGATTGGAAGGCTATGGATTCCTTCTAAGAACAATGTTTTTAAATGTTTAAAATAAGATATATAAAATTACAAAGGAAACCAATAATATTGAAATACAATTATCAAAATATCCAGATTAAGAACCCCTGAAATAAAGGAACACCTTCTGAAATTTTTGCATTTAGGGAAGTGTCTTTAATTATGTCTTCAGGATATCATTATAATCAATAGAACACTCAAAATTAAGTTTACTGAAAAAAAAAATCCTTGGGGTTTTGTCTCTTAAGTCTTGGAACTTTGTGGAGTATGAAGTCATTCAAAGCCTGACACCAATCCAACTTACATCAAATTTGAAGTGTACTAGAGCAACCTGTACCAAGGCGTGGTTAAATCTTCATTCCTGTAGTTATTTAAAAGTAAGCTGGGAAAACCACAGGAGAATATCCTGGTATGGCCCTGGCTATTACCAGATCTTTTCCATCTCTAATTGTATGTCACTGTTTGGATTCTGGCTGTAAATATGAATAACATGTAGTTAGACCACTCCAAATGTTTCTGCTCCCTTCTTTCCACGAATAACTTCCCCATTTTTTCTCCTCCTTGGTCTGTAGGGTGTTGCCTACACTGGGCATGATCATTCCTTGTCCACATTCAGATGTGGATCCTTTCCAGCAGCCCAGAGGGACCAGCACTTTCAGTCAGCTCTCCTGACTCTCTGTTTCTTTAGCTGTACAAGGCAGCATGCCTTCCCAAATAAGAATGAGGAGTATGCCAGACATAAGCAGCAGAATAGCACTTGAGTTATTATTAGAAATCAGAGTCACTGAGTACAGGAAATGATGGCCTTGTTGAAAGGTTATGGTTAGCGCTTATAAACTAATATCATTTCTCTGCTCATTTTGCTAATTTTCAGTAACTCAAGAAACTCCAGTAGCCTGAAAAACTCAAGGATGACTGTGAATGCTGCTGTTATATAGCAACTTGGCTTTCATGTTAGAGTCTATATATCAGGAGTTAGAGAAAGTACAGTTAAGTTCATCAAATGATATCCAATAGGTAATAGGTAACACATAATACCATTCTTTTTTATGCTTTAGAGTGTAAAAATACTTTCAATTCAATTTAGTTCAGCATATATTTATTAAATTCTGATTGTGTGCAAGGTATAGTGCTAGGCTAGAGGTATAAAGATGACTTAAAACAAAGACCCTGGACTTAAGGGCTTACAACTCTTCACTTAGGTGTTTTCCTTTGAACCTCAAAACTCTGTGATCTAGAAAGGGTCAGTATTACAGAGGAAAAAGAACCATACTTCTGATATTATTAATAAGGAACTCTGGATTGGAGGTCTCAGCAGTGTAGGCCAGCACCTCCTCTGAGATTTGTAGACACTGAGAATTATTTAGAACACTGAGAGGTGAAATCACTTGCCCAGAGTCACATAGACAGTATGTCAAAGGCAGAACTTGAACTCATTTCTTCTAGGTCAGATCTCTATCCATTATGCCATGCAGTCTCTCATATATTATAAATCACTTTGCAGACCTTAAAGCACTATGCAAATGTGAGTTATTATTATTATTATTATTACCATTTTTCAGATAAGTAAACTGAAGCTCATAATTATTAGAATATTTGCCCAGGGTCACATTGCTAAGTGTCTCGGATAAGATTAGATATTTGGAAGAGGGGGGCAACTGGGTGATGCAATGGATAGAGCACTGGCCCTGGAGTCAGGAGGACCTCAGTTCAAATGCGGCCTCAGACGCATAATACTTACTAACTGTGTGACTCTGGGCAAGTAACTTAGCCCCAATTGACTCACTCAAAAAAAAAAAAAGATGTTTGGAAGAGGGGAAAGTGTTGAGCGATAGCTATCTGAACTCTAGTGCCATGTTGTTCCCACATAAACTCTTATATTTTCCTAACTATTAAAGCAAACTCAAGAACTTATTTAAGATCTCATATTATACTAGTGTCATATAACACATTGATTGACAGAAGACAGTCATGATGTGGGACTTCAAAATCTTTTTGTTATTTTGAAATTTTCATTATAATGTTATTTGATTTGTAGTAGGTAGAAAGAAAAGAGTACATAGCATTTCAACTGAAATTACAAGGTTGAAGTGTGATATACACTTCAGAACAAGTATGATAGGCACTTCAGAATAAGAAACTTCAAACAAAATCCAGAATTTCCAATTTCATACTTCCAATTTATGTGCCAAGACTTAAAAACCTGTAAAGATCACCCTAAATCTGATTCTCATCAGAAATTATCTCAGATTTCTCAGAGCATAGTCAAAACTATCCCTTGACTGTAATTTCTTTTAAAGTATACCCAAATTAACCACAAAGAACATATGAAGGAAGATGCTTTCTGCATCCAGAAAAGAACTGATAAATAGAAATATGTATAGAATGATTTTACATACATATATACACACATATGTACATATATATATATATATTTGTGTATAATGGTAGCCATCTCTAGGGCAGGGGAGGGGAAGGAAAAAAGGAAAAAAAAGAAATTTACATGGTAACTTTATTATATATTTAAAAGGAATAGCCAGTTGTACATGATAGATTTGTAGTTTAATGTGCAATCATCCTTTTTATTATACTATGTTATGGAAATGCTTGTTTTGGTCCATAAATAAAAAATAAAAAATGCAAAGAAAAAAAGTACTTTTCAGGTTGCTGGAAGTTTGGTTGAATTCTTTACAAATTATAGATTACACTCATAAAGGATTCTTTGTTGGCATCCAGTAGGCAGAAGACTTTGGAACTCCACAGGAACGTTTCTACGTTATTGTAGACTTATGTCATGGACTGTTTTTTCCCATAGAACACAATTACTTGATGCTTCTTAGGACTCCTTATCATTACTAGTTGGGTGGAAATTTGAATTTCAGAATTTTCTCTTTTTTGGTTATATGTGTTGCTTTACATATTGTATAGAATGATCTGAAGAGTTTCTATTTCTTTACACTTCTTTTTCCTCCTCTGGATGAAATTTACTTAAATATTTTTTCATCTGCCACATTTATGTATTGCCCCACTACTTTTCAGTTTTTATGTTGTCAGTCAGATAATCTTGGTCTTTTATGACTGGCCTATGGTTCCTATAATTTTAAAACACTACCCAAACCTTTTTCTTATAAAGTCAGAGTCTTAACTCTGAAATGGAAATGCCTCTCTCAAAACATATGCATTGTTTGGTTGAGGCATGAGTTTCATGCTGTGGAATATTAAGAACTGAAATGCTTATATTTTAGAAGTTATTACTTAAGAGTTTTATGGCCTATACTTATTCTGATTCAAGCAAAAGTTATGCTTCTGTAATTGGGACAAAACATTAAAGTCTAAAGATACTTATTTTTCAATGGAAGTAGAAGAAAATGTTATTTAGCTACTTCTGGTTTGATCAGAGATCTGATGGGGATCTGAATGATTTTGATCTCATTACCAATAATACTAGTAACCCCTGAGTTACTTAGGAAGCCGAATATGTCCTGTCTCAAAAAATTCTAGGGAGGGCGGAGCCAAGATGGCAGAGGGAAAACAGTGACTTGCTTGAGCTCTCCCCCAAACCCCTCCAAATACCTGCAAAAAAATGGCTCTAAACAAATTCTAAAGCAGCAGAGCCCGCAAAAAGACAGAGTGAAACAAATTTCCAGCCCAAGACAACCTGGATGGTTGATCAGAAAGGTACATCACACCGAGCAGGGAGAGGAATGCAGTTCGGGGTGCACAGGCCACAGCAACCTTGGAGCAGGTCTCTCAGGGCTGAATCTTGGGCTGCTGTGGCAGTTTCCAGACTTCTCAACCCACGAACACCAAAGACAACTTAGAAGGTCAGTGGGAAAAGTCTGTGATTGTGGTGAGAGAAGAAGCCAGGTCTCAGCCCCAAGTTCCGAGCGTGGGCTGCGGCTGCCTCCTAAGTCCACAGACTGAGGGGGAATCAAGTGGCTGATCAGAGGGGGATTGTGGTGATCTCTTTGCCAGTGCTAAGGCAGGAATCTTTTGCTTTGCCTGTGCTTGGATCTGGGTCACAGTTCTAAGGGGCGGTCCTGCGGCGAGGAGGAGCGCTGGCTTGGTGGAGCTTGTTGTGGCTGTGGAGAGGAAACACCCCGCCCCTTATCATACCACCTTGGAAGAACTGAAAATTTACAGGTCCCTAGAAGTACCTCTGAAAACAGCTGTACAAACCCCCAAAGCTTGGGACAGAATATTCTCTACATTGGAAGCAGACTCTTACCTTAACAAAGAGTTTAACACTCAAGTAATTGGCCAGGATCATGAGTAAGCAGCACGAAAAGAGTCAGACTATATTATCTTACTTTGGTGACAAAGAAGATCAAAGCATACAACTAGAAGAAGACAACGAAGTCAAAGCTTCTACATCCAAAGCCTCCAAGAAAAATATGAATTGGTCCCAGGCCTTAGAAGAGCTCAAAAGGGATTTTGAGAAGCAAGTAAGAGAAGTAGAGGAAAAACTGGGAAGAAAAATGAGAGTGAGGCAAGAAATCATGAAAAACAAGTCAACAGCTTGCTAAAGGAGACCCAAAAAAATGCTGACGAAAATAACACCTTAAAAAATAGCCTAACCGAAATGGCAAAAAAAGCCAATGAGGAGAAGAATGCCCTAAAAAGCAAAATTGGCCAAATGGAAAAGGAAGTCTAAAAGATTACTGAAGAAAATACTTCCTTAAAAATTAGAATAGAGCAATTGGAAGCTAGTGACTTTCTGAGAAATCAAGACACTGTAAAACAAATCCAAAAGAATGAAAAATTAGAAAACAATGTGAAATATCTCATTGGAAAAACAACTGACCTGAAAATAGGTCCAGGAGAGAGAATGTAAAAATTATTGGACTATCTGAAAGCCATGATCAAAAAAAGAACCTAGACATCATCTTTCAAGAAATTATCAAGGAAAACTACCCTGATATTTTAGAACCAGAGGGCAAAATAGAAATTGAAAAAATCCATCCATCTCATTCTGGAAGAGATCCCCAAAGAAAAACTCCTAGGAATATTGTAGCCAAATTCCAGAGTTCCCAGGTCAAGGAGAAAATATTACAAGCAGCCAGAAAGAAACAATTCAAGTACTGTGGAAAAACAATCAGGATAACACAAGATTTAGCAGCTTCTACATTAAGGGACCGCAGGGCATGGAATATAATATTTTGGAGGGCAAAGGAGATAGGATTACAACCAAGAATCACCTACCCAGCCAAACTGAGTTTAATCCTTCAGGGGAAAAAATGGTCATTCAGTGAAATAGAGGACTTTCAAGCATTCTTGATGAAAAGACCAGAGCTGAATAGAAAATTTGACTTTCTAATACAAGACTCAAGTGGAAAATGAAGAAGTAAACAGGAAAGAGAAATCATAAGAGACTTATTAAGGTTGAACTGTTTACATTCCTGCATGGAAAGATGATATTTGTAACTCATGAGACCTTTGTCCGTTAGGGTTGTTGGAGAGAAAAAATTATATGTATGTGTATATAGATAGATAGATAGATAGATAGATAGATAGATAGATAGATAGATAGAGGGCACAGGGTGAGTTGAAGATGAAGGGGTCATATCTGGAGAATAAAATTAAGGGGTGAGAGAGGATTATAATAGGAGAAGAAGAAAGGGAGAGGTAGAATGGGGTAAATTATCTCACAAAAAAAAACCAGAAAAGAAAAGGCTCTTACAGTGGAGGGGAACTGGGGGATGGTGAGAGGGAAAGAGTGAATCTTATTCTCATAGGATTTGACTTAAGGAGGGAATAACATCCACACTCAATTGGGTGTGGAAATCTGTCTTACCCTACAGGAAAATAGGGGGGAAGGGGACAAGAGAGTAGGGGGATGATAGAGAGGAGGTCAGATTGGGAAAAGGGGTAATCAGAAGCAAATACTTTTGAGAAGAGACAGGGTGAAAAGAAAGAATAGAATAAATGAGGGGGCAGGATAGGATTAAGGGAAATAGAGTTAGTTTTTCACAGCATGTCTACTATGGAAGTGCTTTGCATAACTGCACATGTATAACCTATATTTGAGTTGTTTGCCTTTTCAATGAGGGTGGGTGGGGAGGGAGGAAGGGAGAAAATTTGGAACCCAAAGTTTTAAAAACACATGTTTAACAAAAAATGTTTTCACATGCAACTGGGAAATAAGAAATACAGGAAATGGGTTACAGAAATCTATCCTGCCCTACAGGAAAATAGAAGGGGAAAGGGATGTCGGGGGGGGGGAATTGAAGGGAAGGCAGACTAGGGGAAGGGATATTCAGAATGCATGCCATCTTGGGGTGGGGGGAGGGGCGAGATGGGGTGAAAATTTGGAACTCAAAATTTTGTGGAAGTAAATGTTGAAAACTAAAAATAAATAAATTTACTAATAAAAAAAAAGAAAATTCTAATTAATGATAATTGAGTATCACCTGCAAGTATCCAAAGTGATCCAAGGCCTCTTAAGTCTCTGCCTGCCTGGGAATAAAAGAGTCAGTATATTTGTTCAGTACAGTGAAACAAAAGGTCAGATCTTGAAAATAAACCACTGGAGTGGTCTGACCAGCTATTTTACTGGCCTGGACCATCAGGTTACTCAGAACAGTTAAAGTACAAGCCTAGTCTTAGATGTTAAAGAATTTTAAGCAACTAAACTATACTATCATCATTTTAAGTGTAAAACTCCAGTGCTGGAAACCATCCAGAAACAAACCTTTTAAGTTGTTTGAGTCACAGAAGAATTAATCATAGAATGATACAGAGGAGAAATGTAAATCAAGAGGGAAGGAGGTGACTAATGCAAGATCACATTATGATATTCCAAGAAGTCTCATTTCCCAAAGATTACAAACCTTAAGGCATGCTTAAACAAATTTGCCAAATAAACCGCAGTAGGTTTATACTAATTAAATGGTGTTTTCATCTAGGATATATGGTATCTTTCTTTTTATTACCATATTTGACAACATATTTATTTGTATCAGTTTATGTAGGCCACACAACTACTAAAATGAGATCATGCATAAGTCATCATATGTCTAAGCAATATTTATTGTTGATGTAATGTTTACTTCAGTGACTAAAGTACCATAATTTAATATTGATTACTAAGAGATATGATCAGCATTATTTCTAACATAATTTCAAAGAATTTAAATCAGTGGCCAGCAATTTGACAGGAACTCATATATGAAGATTTTGTTAACCCAACAACCCATGTGAAAATTACTTAAAAATGTAACCAAAAAAAGGTTAAAATAGAATGAAAGCTTCTTGAGGGTAAGAGCTATTACATCCTTTCTCTCTTTCTATCCTCAGCAAGTATAATTCTTATACAATGTAGGTGCTTAATAAATGCATATTGAATAAATGTATATT
Source organism: Vombatus ursinus (assembly GCF_900497805.2). Classification (NCBI taxonomy): domain Eukaryota; kingdom Metazoa; phylum Chordata; class Mammalia; order Diprotodontia; family Vombatidae; genus Vombatus; species Vombatus ursinus. The sequence continues at coordinate 9,523,977 of NW_020954639.1, read as the reverse complement.
TAATTTCCCATAGGTAATCATAAGAGCTATTGCATAACATGTTTTCTTAACTCTGTACTTAGTGATTATTATATTTTAAGTACTCTAAACTAAGAATTTTAATAATCTTTGGGATTTTCAAGTTTATTTTAAAAACAGGGAAGTATAGATGGATGAAATTAGAATAGGAGTTAGTCCATGTAATTGAGGCAAGTAGGGTAGTACTGTGGTTACAGCATTGAGCCTGGAGTCAGGAAGAACTGAGTTCAAATCTAACCTCAGACCCTTCTAGCTGTGTGACCCTGGGCAAGGCACTTAATCTCTGTCTACGTCAGTTTCCTCAACTGAAAAATGGAGATAATAATAGCACCAATATTACAGGGTTGTTGTGAGGATCAGATAAAGTGCTTAGTACATTATAAAGTGCTTAGGACAGTGTACGATGCTTGGCACAAAATGCTTATTCCCTTCCCCTAATTCATAAAAATACACATGGCTAAAGACAAGAATAATGAATGAATGAACTAAAAAGTATTTATTAAGTTCCTGTTATGAGCTAGGTGCTTTGGATACAAATACAGAAGTGAGACAGTCCCTGGCCTTAATGAGCTTAAATTTTTCAGTGTGCCATGTCTTCCTGTGTTACTATATGACAAAGAGACCTGAAGCAGGTCAAGGGTGACTGACATATCAGAGGCAGTTTATTTTATTTTGAAGAGACACTGAATCAGTCAGTCAACAAGCATTTATTAAGCACTCACTATGTGCCAGTCATTGGTTTTGAAGTGTATAGAAATATCTACCCAACCTACCTCCAAGGGTTGTTCTGGGGAAAGCACTTTGTAAACTTTGACATGCTATAGAAATGTGTTATGATTATAATAAAGCCATAGTAGAGCATAGCTAGGTCAGCTAGGTGGTGCAGTGAATAAAGCTCGGGGCTTGGAATCAGGAAGACTCATGTTCATGAGTTCAAATCCAGCTTCAGACACTTACTAGCTGTGTGACCCTGGCCAAGTCACTTAGCCCTATTTGCCTCAGTTTCCTCATCTGTAAAATGAGCTGGAGAAGGAAATGGCAAAACCACTCCAATATTTTTGCCAAGAAAACCCCAAAAAGAGTCACAAAGAGTCAGACATGACTGAAGCAACTCAACAAGAAGAGCAGATGTGGTCATGAGCCAGCAACCTAGAACAATTACTAAAAAAAAAAGAAAAAGGAAAACATTTTGGCACATCTAGATAGGAGTCTAATACGTTGGACTTGCAGGCATGCCTTTTGTAATAGTCAACAGAGCCTAGTGGTCCTAGAGCCTCAAGAAGGAGCACGACTAGGGCTGTCTGATCTCTGTAGGGATCTTGTTCATGTCATTCACTCATTTCTTTATCTGTCCTTTTGTATCTGTCCTTTTCCCAAGCGCCTTTCCAGAGATGCTTGGAAAAGGCTGGTGAAATGAGAACTCCCACAACCCCCGAGGCAGATCTGACAAATTCAGCTCCTGCCCAAGGAGAGTAGGTCCTTAGCAAGATGTCCATAATGTGTGGAACAAAATGGAATTTCCCATGGCTTCAAGGAGGTATTTTTTTTAACCTTTTTAGTCAGCTTGAATTGTTAAACAAACTTTCCTTCCTCTTGAGTGAATGAATGAAAGAATAAATGAAACAGCATTTGTTAAATGCTATGTTTCAAGCACTGTGCTAAGTGCTGGGGATATATATTAAAAAAAGCAAGATGGTTCCTGCCCTTAAGAAGCTTATATTCTAATAGAGGATGACAATGCTAATGCTAATAATAATAACTGCTAGTATTTTTATAACATTTTAAGATTTGCAAAGCACTTGACATCTTATTTGATCCTCACTCACAATAATCCTTTGTGGTAGGTGCTATTATTATCTCTGCTGTATAGATAAGGAAGCCAAGGCAAACAGAGGTGAAGTGTGACTTGCTCATTGTCACACAGCTAGTAAGTTTCTGAGGCAAAATTTGAACTCAGATCTTCCTGACTTCAAGTCCATCACTCTACCACTACATCACCTAGATATTAATCTAACTTTACATTAGTAAAATAAATAGTGCCTGACATATTTATGGAAATCCGGTTTCCAGAAAGGGCTTTTTTGGTCTGGGAAGTCAGGATACTATAATTCTGGAGAGACAATTCCAGCCTCTACATCTAAGAAACCTACAAGGGCCAGAGATTTGGAACTATGACTCTTGGTCCTGCTTAGGACTATTAGAATGACTATGGGGGCTTCCCTAGTGCTCTCTCTGCTCTGAATTGTCTTCTTCAACACATTCATTCATACATGGGCCTGGGTAGACCTTTATAGAAATACCTAGAGGTAATTAAGAAGACCTGCATTCAAATCCTGCCTGGGGGACAGCCCTAGCTGTGTTACAATGAGTGATTCACTTAACCTCTCAATGCTCACAGACAAAACTCTTTAAGACTAAGTTACAACCAAGCTGGCAATCTGCATCCATTCAGGAAATTTCCCAGTGGGGTGTTCCCAATGCCAATGAAATTACATTTCTAAAAAAAAAAGGCCGAATATGCAGTCCTGATCGACTCTAAATTAATAGGAGTTGGTAAACTTGGAGAGAGCTTAGAGGAGAGCCACAAAACTGATTAAAGGATTAGGTAAGGAAGGAGACCAATGAGAATTAAAGTAACTAGATTAAAGTTTAAAGTAACTAGAATTATTGAGTCTGGAGAAGAAGGACCTGAGTGGTTCCAGAAGAGCAGGCTTCAGGCATGTAAAGGATTAATATATAAAGCAGTGCTATCTAACTTTTTAAATTCTTGGGCACACAGGTAAACATCAAAATTGGCCGGGGCATACTTTGGGACCCATACCCACTGAAAAGAAGGGGCATGGGTAGAATCAGTTTGAATTTGAATTCTGAAGTTTGAATTTCTTATGTCACTGGTGTGAGTACACTCTCTGCCTATATAGAGCTTATCCTTTCCATACTGAGTATATGGTTCTTCATGAATTATTATAGTCAAAAAATACATCTGGTAATAAGCTTATATTAATTTAACTTAATACTAAACTTAATTAAATTAAAATTTAAAAAATAAATTTAAATTAATTAAACTTAATTAATTAAAACTAAATTTAAACAAGCTAAGTTACTTGCCAGCCCTGAATTCAAAATGTTTCCAGCTTGATAGAATCTTTCAGGCCTTTTGAGGACAGAGGGTTATCTCCTAGATGATGAAACAATGGAATAGGATTTTAGTGAGGGAAACAGTATACTTAATTATAATGAAGAAGATACAAAAGACAGTGAAAAAAGAAAAAATAAAAGAAAAATAATTAGAGTAGGTAATCCAATAGAAATTTGTGGGAGACGAGAAGAGGGGTCAGAGTGGCAGAAATTTACCTTGCTATTTTGTTATTGTTATTGTTGTTCGGTCATTTCGGTTGTGTCCAACTCTTCATGACCCCATTTAGAGTTTTCTTGGTGAAGACATTGGAGTGGACTGCCATTTCCTTCTCTAACTCATTTTGCAGATGAGGAAACTGAGGGAAACAGGTTTAAGTGACTTGCCCAGGGTTACACAGCTAGTTAAGTGTATGAGGTTGGATTTGAACTCAGGAAGATGAATCTTTCTAAGCAGGCCTAGCTATATTTCTCCATACACTGGGTGATGATTAGCTATTTTCCTCTCAGGTGAGGGCAGAACTGAGGAAATGCATTTCCTCTCGTTGCTTTCCTTTCTAGGCAAAGAGAAGCAGGAAGCTGGGTCATGCGGCTCCATCCTCTCCAGATACATTTTACTTGTGAACACGTGGCAAATGCGGTATTTTTCTGGCCCTTAATTCTTCAAGGCTGACAAGGGAGTGCAGCGGGGAAGGGCTCGCGTCTATGTAGAAGTAGACCCTTGTCGCAGGCCCCAGGCCCCAGTCCAGGGAGCTCTCAGCTCTGCTCCGTATCTGTCCCTGACTGTCTGCAGTCCATTCCAATCCCCCTTTCATCATGTGACTTCCCTTTTTGAGGCTCTGTACAAGGAGGCATCTCATCTTAACTCCATCAGGGGTCTGGTTCTTTGATCGACTTGTTTTTTTTTTTTTTTCATCTTTCTAAGTTAATAACAATGAACACCAAATTAAGTTGCTGGATTTCTTTCCCTAAAGGTTTTAAACATAAGGGATGATGTAGGCCAATCTGGCCTTAAGGAAATAACTTCCAGCTCTAAGAATGTAAGACCCAAAAGGTAGCGAGTCTGCAGTGGACAGAGCCTGGGATATCAGAAGACATTGGTACAAACTCTAGAGCTGTGTGACCTTGGGAAAGCTTCTTCACTTCTCGGGCACAGTTTCCTCATCTGCCCTTATATGGCACTTTAAACAGATATTATTCCTTTCACTAACCACTTCATGGGGTGTTGTGAGAAAATTGAAAACTTACTGATTTTAAGTTGCAAAATGCTACACATACACGAGCTACTTGGAGGATCTTTAGAGCTTTTGAGGCTTAGTATTTTAAGTAATGCATGACAACAAATGCAATTTTTTTTTTCTTTTCCTTGAGTTAATGCAGGAGTGATGTTTTGGCTGCCATAGGGTGGCAGAGATGAATGCAGGCCTTTTGAGACGTTACAAGAAATGCTTAATGACATCTCTAGCTAAAAAGATGAGATACGCTGGAGGCTGCAGCTTTTCAGGCTGGATGACTAATCAGAAACAGAACTGCAATGTACATCAGTATTACCTTGCTCAAATATTAGCGTGGCTTGTGGAGAAACAGCCAGTGTATTGTTAAAGGAGCATAGGAAGGAAACGGTCGTTGTCAGTATTCCATAGTCACTGCATTGTGAATGTTCGAGGTTGTTGATCCTGTCTTGTAATTTAATGATGATAAATCTCTCTCCTTCTCTCTTTCCCTCTCTCTCTCTGTCCTTCCCTCCCTCCTCTCTCCCTTCTCTTCTTCCCCCCCTCTATCCCTCTGCTTCTTTCCTTCCCTCTCTCCTTCCCCCTCTCTTTCCCTTCCTCTTTCTCTCTCTCCCCTCTTCTTCCTTCTCTCTCTTCCTTCCTCTCCTCTCTCTCCTTCCCTCCCCTCCTCTTTCTCTCTGTCCTTCTCTCTTTCCCTCCCACTTTCTCTCTCTTTCCCTCCCACTTTCTCTCTACCTCTCTCCTTCCCTACTTCTCTCTCTCCTTTTCTCTTTC
>NW_020954639.1:9492818-9518808 GCF_900497805.2 Vombatus ursinus | reverse complement strand
TGTTTTTCTGTCTCTCTCTGCTTCTCTGTCTCTCTTTTTGTCTCCCCAACCTCTCCTTCTTTTCCTCCTCCCCCTCTTTCATTCTATCTTTTCTTCAGTGGTAACATAAAGACTTATAGCCATTTACAAAATAGAACAAAACTACTACCTCATATACTGTGTTGAAAAGGAAAGACTGCTGGTCCTGGGGTCAGGGTCTTGGCTTTGAACAATGGCTCAGACACTTGGCAGTTGTGTGACCCTGGGCAGACTGTCTGAGTCACAGTTTCCTCATCAGTAAAATGGAGATAATATATCTACTTCAGGGGGTTGGTAGGACAGCTCTCTATAAAATTTGAAGTGATATAGACATTTGAACTATTATTACTGTCTACATATTTTCAGTTTGGTCTGGAATCTGATGCCACGATACAAACCTGTTAGTTGGCGGCTTAGATAGCAGAATTAAATGTTGACTTTCAACTTTCGATTGTATGCCACAATTCTTGTGTGTAGGTTTTCCTGATAAAAACTGATGCATAATTTCAGGATTATTTGAACTTATAATTAGTTCACAAATTGCACTGTGTTTACAACGATGATCCAAAAGCTTTGCAACTATTTAAGAAACAAGCATTTATTAAGTACTTACTGTGTGCCAGGCACTGTGCTAAGCACAGGGGTTACATAGAGAGGCAAAAGAAAGCTAATGTAATGGAGAGGGGACAACACATAGAGAAGTACAATTATGCCATGCACATCGCAGAGGTTAGGGGTGTAATGCCCACCACTGGAAAATCCACGTAAAATTTTTGGCCCTCTCTTTGCACCAGAGAAGTCTGGTTTTTTTCTTTTTCTTTTATAGGGTGCTTACAGTACCTTATTGTAAAATTTGGGTTGATATTATATAATACTGTACATATACTTTATGCATTTCTGAGTTTCTAAACTTTTTCTGTGTCATCTGCTGACCTTCACATATCTTGTGAAGCTTTAACAAAACTCCCCAAAAATTCACATTTAACTTCTTATGCCAACCCATGATACATTGAAACCACAATGGGGAAAGTCTCAGTGTGGAAGGGATAACTGTAGGTACAGTACAACTACAGAGTAGATGGAAGGTGACCTAAGCGAGGAATGGGGCTTGACTTGGTGAGTGCTGCCAGCCCAGAGAAGCTCCTGGATTATTTCTCAGTTTATGCTGTCCTCTGTGGGAGATCAGAAATGTAACATTTTGTCAGCATGGCTATTCCTTGCATTGACGAGAGATCAAAATCCATCAGTGACTTAGATAATCTTCAAGAATTACTCGGCCAAAAAACTCATCACCCTACAGACAGTTTGGCACCAAGTCTCTCCAAACTTAGTTTGGCGACCCTTCCAGCCACAGACATGGAGTCCATCATGGGACCCATTCTTGAGGCCTTTCCAACTAAGCTGGACCTGCCAGAGTTTGTGCTTCATTGGCAGAGCGCCAAAGAAGTCAGGCTCATTTCCATGCCATGAGGTCTCACCAGAGGAGGACTTTAGTAGAGAATACACGTGCTCATTTGATTGTCATAACATACCAATGGGGAGGGGGCAGGGCAAGTTTGATGGCCCATATTTTACAAAGGAGGAAACTGATGCTCAGAGAAACTGAGACACAATACGTGCCCATGGTCATATGGCTAATAAGAAGGCGATATTGGAACCTGGCCATTTTGACGGCTAGTCCAGTATTCTTTCTACCAGTCAACGAACACTTATTAAATGCTTACAATGTACCAGGTATTGTGCCAAGGGTTGGAAATGTAAAGAAAGGCAAATACATGATCCCTGACCTCAGGGAGCTCATATTCTGATGGGGGAGACAACATAGACAGAACTATGAATATGTGATACATAAAATATAGTATATACTGCCTCTTCAAACAACAAGCACAACATAACTAGATTAATGGACAATACTTAAATAATAACTTATAATAATAATATGAATAATAAATAATAAATAATATAGTGCTTACTAGGTACCAGGCATTATGCTAAGCATTTTATAAATATTGTCTCATTTGATCCTCACAACAATCATGGGGGGAATGTATTATTGCCCCCATTTTACAGATGAGGAAAGTGAAGCAAACAGAGATGAAGTGACTTGCTCAGGGTCACACAGGATTTGAATTCAGATCTTCCTGACTCCAAGCTCAGTGTTGTATCCACTGCATCACATTGTTTCCATCTACACATCCCTAAATCTCCACATTTTGCTAAATAACTAAATGAGAACTAGTGGATAAAAAAAGGGGAAAAGGGATGGGAGAGGTCATCTAGTTCTATGTCATCATTTTACAGATAAGAAAATAGGTCTAAAGATTGCATGTGACCTGCTAAAGCTTATGCGGCTAAGCAGTGTCAGACCTGGAACCCAAATAGAGGGGTCCTTACCCCTTGTTGTCTCTCTGATGATATGAACATGACAACTCCTAAAATAATTAAATATGGTTGCTATTATTTAGCCTATTTTCCCCCTCTAGTCTAAATTATGGAGGCTAAATCCCTTTACATTTTCCCCCCCAGAAAGTCGATTTTCTATCTCTTTAATAGTTTTTATTGTTCCTTCTGGAATCCTTTGAAAAATGCCAGGAAACATGTGTTTATATATACTGTAAGATCTATGAAGAAGTAAGAGAACTGAAATTATTTTGTCCCAAAAAAGAGAAAACTGAGGGACAATCAAGAATCCTGTTGGTTTGCCTTGGGCTGATTAGAAAGGTTATAGAATTTCCTTTTTTGTTTGTTTAAAAATTAGGGAAATTCTCATCTATCTCTTGTGAGTTTGGTATGGTTCTTTCTAAAATTGGATTGTACCATTTTTGTTATACTAATGCAACCTAAACATGAGCAATTAAATGCTTTTCCAATTATCTAGGTCTATATTTCTGTAAATAGTGTTTTATGGTTAGATTTGTAGTCCCTGGAAGATAGACTTCCACGTTTTTCTATAGTTACTTTGAATGAAACGTCTCTTTCTAGATCTTCTTACTGGCTTTTGTTTGTTACATAAAGGAATATGGATGATTTATGTAGATTTACCTTATATCCTGCAACTTTGCTGAAGTTACTAATTACTTCAATTAAATTTTTAGTTGACTCTAGGATTCTCTAAGTATACTTAAATTATATTTAACATATTACAGAAAGGTAGATTTATTCCTATGATTTCAAGAGCTTTTAGAAATGAATGTTGGATTTTGTCAAAAGCCTTTTTGGCATTTATTGATGTAAACATGTGGGTTTTATTTATATTATTAATATGTTTTATTATTTTTACAATATTTCTTATATTAAACCAACCCTGCATTCCTGGTATAAACCCAGCCTGGTCATAGTGTGTAATCTTTCTAATATGTTGTTTTAGCTTACTTGCTAATCCAGGAAGAGACAGAAATAAAATTATAGACAATATTCAATAGAAATGTCAGCCTGCAATTTTCTTTCTGTCTCTTCCTGGATTAGGTATCAAGACTGTATTTGTTTCATAGAAAGAGATTGGAAGGGTGCTTACTTTTCTTATTATTGCAAACTTTGTATTGGAATTAATTATTCTTTTAATGTGTGATAGGATTTATTTGTGAATCCATTTGGTCTTGGAGTTTTTTCTTTGTGAGTTCATTTATTGTCAAAAAGGAAGAAAAAAATCAATTTCTTTTCTCAAGGATCTTATGTTCTACTGTATGAATAACACATCTGACACAAGTTACGTTTGTGAGAAAAAAAGTTTTTAAAGTTGGATATTAGAGAAGCATTGCAGCGTGGCGGGCAGAGGGCTGGTCCCAGAGTTAGGAAGACCTGGGTTTAAGTCCTATTTCTGATACATGCAAACTTCAGGATGGGGCATGTCCCTTAAATTCTCAATGCCCCAGGCAACTATCTGACACTATAAATTACAAAGCAGGAACTTATTTACATTGGCAGAGGAAGTTTCCTGAATGGAAACTTTCTAGGAGTTTTCTTGCCAGTGAAATCACAGGTCTGGCTCCACCAGCCTTCTCTCCAACAACTTTTCTTCAATATGTTACACATTTTAGGAAATTACATGATTGTGAATAACTTCAGACTAAATGAATTGGAGAAGGAAATGGCAAACCGCTCCAGTATCTTTGACAAGAAAACCCCAAATGGGGTCACTGAAGAGTCGGAGGTGACTGAAAGACTGAACAGTAACAAAGTTTATAAACTAACAAAATTTATTTGAGTGATTTTTTTATGTTTCTATATTGACTACTACTTACCACTTCTTGACCTTAGATCTCCTGCCTAAGGCAGTGTAGTGTTGTAGTTATTTTGAGGACTTAGTTTATCCATATGTAAAATGTTGGGCGAGATGGTTTCTCTGTCCTTTCCCTTTCTGAATCTTATGATGCTATGATCTTTGATGAAAAGCTCCTTTCCTAATAATGATTCTCTCTTTCATGTAAGCAAAAACAATTTTATGTATACACAATGCATTTGTGAGTGTGGATAAATAGAAATTCATTGGTACCCATTAGGACAGCTTCTCCCAAGGTGGAGACAAAAAGGGAGGGCAGCTAACTGCATCATTAAGCCAATCAAATGTCTCACCATTTCCCCCCTTGTAGGAATCACTGTGCCCAGTGGCCTCATCCTTGTGGTCTGTGATCTGGACCCCTGTCTCCTGGGACACCACTTCACAATGACTCAACCCCTTCTTCTCCCTACCCCTGGGTCTTCCCTGGGTTTTATTTTGGAGTCTTCCCACAAGACCCTTCGATCTCAATGGCAGGGGCAGGGACAGGGACAGAATGTGGGAATCTAGGGAGCCTCCTGTCTCACAGATCAGGTGCCGTCCTAAAGTCTCTCTGCCTCCTGAGGGCATGACGGGCTACTGAGTTTTATAATAAAGGTGACATTTATATATCACTTCACATACATTAGCTCATTTGATGCTCACAAAAACCTGTTATTCTCATCTTATAAATCTGAAGACTGAGGCTCAAAGACATATCACCTGCAGGTGGGACAACTAGAAAATGTAGGAAGTGGTCTTGGAACCCAATTCTTTCTTCCTCTCAATCCCTGCTCTTATTTCACTGCAATGTCACATTTCATTCTGTTTCCATTCCCTGTTGCATTCAAGAGGTGGTAACAAGGCTGCTTGATTGAAAAAATTGATCAACAGAAAGACCATCCCTTTGTCCCCAGACCTGGGCTGCCGTCCCGAGCATCCCAGTGTTGGTGCCCCACTCCTGGTACCTAACATCTTCCTCCATCATACCCACAGTGAATTCTCAGACTGAGGATCCTAAGCACTTGTCTGGGTCACTTGGTGGGCCAGAGTATATGATGGTTTGCTCTTCTTGTTTGTGGAACAGCCAGTTTTCTTCTGACAAGTATTCCAGTTGGGTCTATTTTCCTCAACTGTTTGCCCAAGCTCTTCCTGGAAGTTAGTGTCCTCTTGCATACAACTGCATTCTTGACTTACAGCACATGGTCAGTGGGTGCCAACTCTTTCCTGCTTCCCTGTTGCAAGTTGGACGACAAAATATCACACCTCCCTATTAGTGGGGTGGAAATTTCAATAGCCAACCAGAGCTGTCAGGTCCCAGGTTTATCTAGTGCTCAAATTATCCACAGATACTTGAATATCAAAACTGGAAGCAGAAATGAAACACACCAGCAGAAACATTCACTAATGTGAACACCAAGAATTGTTGAGGACTTCCCCAAGTCAAGGTCATAGGAGAGAGCTGGGGATGCCCCGGGGAAGCGAGAAAGTCTGCTGCTCCCACTATATGCCTCAGTAGAGCTTTGCTTTAAGGGCCAGCCAGATTGCACTGGCCACAGCCCCTCCTGCTTTCCAAGGGGATTTACTTACTGGTCAGAAGATGCAAGTTGAACAGGCTAGAAGAGAGTGGCTGAAGTTAATGTGGATAAATTCAATTTTGCTGTTTCCAAGAATGGCCTTGATAAAATAAAGGCAGGAAATTTAATTGCCTGAAGGTTTAAGTAAGTGCTTATTAATTTTTTTAGTACCTAGTTTAAAAGGTCAATAGCAATACAGAGTAGGGGAAATTGCTTGGTGTCTGGAAAAGGCGATTTAACTTTTTAATTGGGTCCTTTGGTATCATCACCTTGCCCTTACCAAGAGGTATGTTACTGACTGTATATCCAAGGTATTTTTCTATTATAAACCTTCATTAGATGGGAATTCTAAAGCCATTCTCATGGGAAGGGAGCATGAGCAATAGGGCAGTGGCTCTTTCATGTTTGTCTTTATATCTCCAGTGCCTGGAAAATAGTAGGTGCTTAATAAATGCTTGTTGCTTGTTATACCTGAGCATATGTGGAACAGGTGGAATGAGGTATCTTGAAACAGGTGTCAATTGTTATCAATCTGAAGATGTATCTATTATCTGAGTTCTGCTAAGTGAGCTGGGGACCTAAAGACCCTCAAAGAGGAACTTCTTGGAAAGTCTCCTGGGGATCAAGGTTGAATAATAATAACACTAATAGCTAACACTCATATCGAACTTTAAAATTTGCAAAGCACTTTACATAAATGGTCTCATTTGATCCCCACAACAGCCTTGTGAAGTAAATGCTATTATTATATACCCATTTTACAGATGAGGAAACTTAGGCTGAGAGAGGTGGAATGAGTTGCCCAGATTCACATAGTGAGTGTCTGAAGTAAGATATGAAGGTGAATCGCTGCTAATCCCAAGTCTGCTCTACCGCCTAGCTGCCCAGAATTGGAGAAGAACCAAAAAAGGAGTTGGTCTGGGGAAGTTGTCCTGGTAACACGTAAGTAGTAGAGTCATGATTTGAACCTAAGGCCTTTTGTTCCAAATCTGTACCATGCTAGTTACAATGGAGAAGCCAGCTCCACCACAAAGGGCAGAACCAGATGTAATATTCACTAGTGACTTTGTTTAGAAAAACCATCCAGGAGAGATGAGGGAAGGGCAAGAGAGAAAGAACGATTCTAGGTCAGGATCCATTGAATCCTCTAGGATGATGAAGTAAGATGGTGCTAGGTCGGTGTCAGAGTCCTGAGTCCTGGGGAGGAATCTCTGGATGTGAGATAGGAAAGGGTTTGGTGTTTGGATTTTTTGTTGTTGTTGTTGACATGCAATGGGTAAGGATAGAAACTTACTCGGACCATAATCATTGGGATCAAAATTGATCTTAAGCCCTGGAGCTGACTTGTTGGGGGAGGGGAGCAGAGAAGGAAGTGTCTGATATAAACCTGAAGCTCTTGCATCTGGGGTTGAGGCTTAGGAACCAGAATCAAGAAGGCAACATACAGTCTTTGTCAAATCATAGCTACCTAAGCCAGAAGCTAAATTTTTGGTCTATCACCCAGCCTAGCAGATGTATAACTAGGGTAAGGCAACTAAGAATTTGACCCAAAGCATGACACCAATGGGCACATTCCCTCCCTGAACCATGTGATTTTTTCCTGACACCGGGCCACCACTACCTTCACATCCTCATCTAGCCCCTGGCTGCCATCTTGTATCTCATTGTTTGTATCTCTTTCTTTGGAACCTTCTTTTTCTCATTCTTTCTTCTTTTCACTTTTTCTTCTTTATTTTTTTTTCTCTCTCATTGGCCCTCCATTTCCTCTTGGAATTGGGGGATGTTGAAAACCATTATCTATGCAGCTAGGATGTGGATCAGATTCTTTGGGGAATGATTTCCTGCTCTGATGGCCCAATTACATTTGGGCAAAACTTCACTCTGCATCCAATTGAATTTTCCCTGGGAACAAGAATTCCTAGTTAAGGTTCTACAATGCAGAGGGCTTGGGCCCACTGATTTTTGAAGACAAAATATAAAAGAAAGGGTTCACTTAGGAAATCAAGAAACTATGACCAGATATTAAGGCCTAGACTAAGACTTCTCTAAACATGCACATTTTCCCTTTTCTTATATTAAGACAATAACAAAAACACTCACCAGGAAGGACTTTGTCCTCTCCCTAGGGACCTAGAGTAAGGGAGAAAGGAAAAGTTTGTTTTCTTTCTGGCAAATGAAGCCAATTTGCAAAGACCCAAGCTAGGAGGTGAGGTGGCGATATTTGATGTCTGGAAGCCAAACCTTGTGATTTGGCTGGGTGGGGGTCAGGGAGCAGTGGGAACACAGATCATAGGTCTCTCCTTTCACATGAAAGAATATTTAAATCTGATTTTTTTGTCTTATTCTGATTCACTAAAAAATTAAAACATTATGAATCTGCAAATATACAATGACTTTTCTTTGGTAATAAGGAATTCCACAGCTACTTTAATTTAGAACCAATAGATTTATTTTGTGCTTTAGATATTTTACTGCTATAATGTAAAATTCTTGGGTTTTAGGAAATGGTCATTTAAAAATAATACATCCTTTGAAATGATGACTAGTTTGGCTATATTCATTAATAATAATATTAGTGTTTCATTTACCTTTTCTTCTTGTGTTTTATATTTTGATGCATTTTGTTATATTTTTCCTGCAGAAGTTCTTTTTCAGGAAGCAGAAACTTCTCTCTGACTTTCCCCCAGGCCATAGCCACTTCTTCTATGTTCTTTCTGATACTGATACTGAAATTGTCTGGCTCTTGGCCCCAACAGCTGAAAAATATAGACGTACAACATAGAATACATCATCATAAAATCAGACTTAAAACTGAAACCCGAACCTCAGTGGCCACCTAATTTAACACTCTCATTTTATAGATGAGGGTATTTTTGAGTGTACAAAGGACTGATTTTTTGACTTTTTTTCCCCATAGAGTTGGCTGTGTGGACATGGCCTCAAGCTCCCAAAATATTTAACATACTACTTTTCTACACCATTTGATAGCTTTCTGCAGAAGTCTGTAAGTAGGGCCTTTAACTGATTCCATTTTCTAGGTTAATTTTCTTTCTTCCACATCATGGCTAGAGAAATAAAAAATGCATTGAAATTTTAATTACTCTGTAATTTTTATGAATATACTTTTAATACCTGTATTGATTTTTGCATTATAATGTGAAGATGAAATTTGATATCTAGATTGTAAGAATTTATTTTTGCTAATCTGATTGTTCAGACCTGCCTGGGATGCTGTTTTAATTAAGTTGCAATTATTTATATCTTTCCTCCCATCCCCTCCCTGCTTCTCCCCACCTTTTTTTTCTGAGCATCTTGTTCAAAGACTTTAGAAAACTCTCAGATACTGCATTTGCTATGTTTGTCATTTTCCCTTGCTAAGGCTTTTTTTCCCCTCTTCATTTTCATCTTACGGCAGATGGTATCAGAGGGAGAACCCCGCCCTGTTTAGGCACCTAGACCGACGTGCTTGTTCATCTCGGAACTCTTGCTAACACCTTCACTGTTATCCTCAAGTCCCTGGTAGTGTACACTGGGATTCATCCTCACAGGTGCATATCCCACAATGAGTAGGCTGCCAAGTGTGAGATTTTTGATAAATACTGTGCATTTAGCCAGTGGACACCCCTATCTTTTGATATGCCATAGAATCAGCTCCCTAGAACCATTAGCCTCCCCACTTACATTGGTCTCAGGTATCAATTGAATGATACTTGCAAGGGAGTACCATCACAGCTACAAAAGTTATTTTAATAGTGTTCTCCCGGGGGAGGGGAAGGAAGGGGATTCTCTGTTCTGACCTTGGCTTATAATACCCTTACTTCTTTTAGACAGACTTACCTCTTTTGGTCCTTTTTATTCTTAGTAATGTACTGTTTATATTGAGTGAATACATTCAATAGAATGGCAGAGGGGGAGATAGGAATACTCAGTCCTTTGTCATGCCTCACCAAGAATCCCGATTTAGTGACTCAACCTGTTTAAACTCTCCTCAGGACAACTGGAATCAAATATCAAATTGTGTCAAGGGGGTTCTTCATAATTAAAAGTTAAGCTGAACAATAAGGGGGTAAAAATTAGCCCGAGAGAGAATTAGGCATGCAGATAAAGGGGTGTGTACTCTAGCCCGGGAGAATCACCACCAGCTACAGATTTCAGCCTCATGTCATACAACTCTTTCCTCCACTCCTGGATCTCTTTTCCTGGTTTTCATCCATGCCAGAGCTGTTAGGACATAAACTAAGGAAAAACTAAGAGGAATGTTTTTTTTTCACTGACTATATTGCTCCTTTGTATTATGGATCTATGTTGTAAGGCTATATAGTCCATCTGTGTACTTGTATCAATAGACAGTGTGACACAGTGGATAGGGAGCTGGTCTTGAAGACAGGAAGTTCTGGGTTCAGATTTTGCCTCCTGACACATACTGGCTATGTGACCCTGGATGAATCATTTAATCTCTCAATGTTCCAGGAAACTCTCTAAGATTATAAGTTGCAGAGTAACTACATGGATTGAAGGAGTTTCCTCACTGGGAATTCCCAATTGCAATGAAATCACAAATTAGTCTAGAAAATAATTGTAAGGCTAAACTGCATCATGGATGATAATGTCCATGTTAATTTGAGTCCTTTGAAAATGAGTAAATCAGTTCCATACATATATGTTTAATATGACAATGATATTTTTGGTCATTTTCTCATTTTTGATAACTAAAAACCATTTCTGGTCACATACTATGCTCCATCCAAATTGGCCTGCTTACTATTCCTCATACACCACATTTTATTTCTTGCCGCCATGTTTTTCCACGTGTCTGAAATGCTCTCGCTTCTCCCCTCCTCCTTTCAGAACTCTTAGCTCTACTCTGGGATCAGCTCAAGTGGCATCTCTTTCAAAAGGCCTTCCCTGAGCCTCCTAGTCATTAGTCCCCCCACCCCCACCCCATATATTTATTTTGTACTAATTTGTCATGATCATGTGTATTAATCTTCCACCTTTCCCAAACTCCTCAAATATTGACCACCCCCATCTTTTGTGTTATCTTTGCCACTTTGCTTGGTGTAAAGCGAAACATGAGAGCTGTTTTGATTCATGTTTCTCTTGTTATTAGTGACTTGAAGCATCCTTCTTATGGTTATTAATAGTTTGCGATTTTCTTTGGAAGGCTATTTTGCTTATGTTCTTTGGCCAGATATGTGACCATGAGCAGGTTAGCTGCTCAGAGTCTCAGTTCCTCTTCCGTAAAATGCGGATAACCATATTTTCACTGTCTATTTCACAAAGTTGAGGATCAACTGAGATATATGCATATAACACTTGGTTTATGTATATCTATCTATCTATCTATCGACAGACAGATAGATATAAAATGCTATGTAATGCAAATTACTATTTTTTTTTGGTGTCCACAAGACTTAACTTCTTAGCACAATGTTTGACACATAGTAGGATAGTAGGTGTTTAATAAATGTCTGTTGACTTGACATTATCATGATCTAACTGGGAGGCAAGGCTTTACATTGTATTTTGTTTTGCCATGGCCACTCTAGGCACTGACTTTACCTGATTGGCTCCACCACCCTTCAGCTGAGGCCATGTATATAACCAAAGCACTTGGCAGTTATAAAGAGCTATATAAATACAAGCTATTATTATCAGTATTTAAGTGGAAAATAAGATTACAAACTGTGCTTAGTTGGGGACAGAACCACTGAGGGACTTGATCTCTCTGATTGCCCCTATGACACTCCCCGGGGTTCTTACCCTGAGGTCTGTCAATATTTTTTAATCATTTTGATAAGTGTATTTGAACATAATTGACTCATTTTGTAATCTTATGTATTTTATATTGTGCATGTAAAATTATTATTCTCAGAAGGTAGCCATGGGCTTCACCAGCCTGCCAGAGGGTTTGTGACACACACACACAAAAGGCTAAGAACCCTTGTCCTAGGGAGATATATCTAGTTCTCAGCAAGATACAAACTGCCAGCTCTTTAGGCCCTCATTCCTACCTCCCCACCCCCATCTCCACTGTGAAAAAAAAAGAATAGTTGTTCCTTAGCCTCCCCATGGGGCAAAAAGATATGACTCATCAGCAGTGAATGTAGCAGAGAAACCTCCCTAGTGAAAATATCTGTACATTTGCTTTCTTCATTAATCCATTACTTGAGTCCTATCTCTATGAGATGTGAATCCTGACCCCCACCTCCCCTTCCTTCACCCCCGCAAAATTTCTCACTTAAGAAATCATCTTGACCTTGACAAACTTTAATAAACATGATCATTTCCATATACGAAGAAGAACAGAAAAGGAGAAGTATGTATATGACGTTACAAACTTCTGTTACATATGTGGCTTGTTACTTAAAAAAAAAAGGTTATTCCAAATTAACATAGTTTAGCTGTCCTATATATCTGTCTCCCTGTGAACTGCTCTCTTCTGTGCATTTTAATGCCATTTTTGAAGAAACACTTAAAGTTTTTTGACATTGATATTGCTAGCTCTCCTCCCCAACCGAATTTCTCCTCCTTCCCCCCCCAGCCCTCCCTTGTAACAAAAAGCTTAGTCAAGGGAAACAAATCCATATACTTGCCATGTTTGAAATGTATGTCCCACCCCTGAGTTTTTCTTGGAGAGATTTGGTGGATCATATTTTCTTTTCAACTCAATTCAAGACATATTTTGTAGAAAATATAAACCTTATTCTGCCCCTTCTTTGTGTAATCACTTCCCATGCCAGCATGCCCATGGTAGGTCTCAAATCTCTCAAATCATGGGATGTGATACATAGGAAAAAGGAGACAGCTGTATAGGACTGGAAGGGACCCTCAGAGACCATGTATTCCAACTCCTCCATTTTACAGATGAGAATATTGATAACCATTGCTCAATCAACAAGCATTTATTAAGTGCCTACCATTTGCCAGGTGCTTAGGATACAAGTACAAAGAATGGAATAATCTTGACTCATGAGAAGGTTACATTTTACTGGGGAGGACAAGAACATATATAAGTATATAGAGAATACAGAATAGTTGAATACAAATGACTTGTCCAAGATCACAAAGATGGGAAAGGTCAAATAAGATAGGCTGTCAAAGGTGATATTTGAACCCAGCTCCTCTGAATCCAGAGCTTTTTATACTATTCTAGGTGGCTTGCAACACATTCACTAACCAGAAATCCACTGCCTGAGGGTATAGGTGTCTTAGCTGAGGTGTGTCTTTCCTCTGTGTAATACTTCTACAGGGTTGGGCAGTTCTGCTTGCTCTGGCACCTCTGGAGGTTGTCATGTTGAGGTGAGCTTAGGGCTATGAGTTCTTCGGTGAGATCAACATCGAGCAACTCTGATACACCCCACTGGAGTGAGTCAGGGCGTCAGCTAGTCACAAGCTTTTGCACATGGCTGGCTTGTCATGGTCTTATGTTTCTCTTGCCCCAAGATATCATTGTTGAAAAAGGAATAACCAAAGTGAGACTTTGCAGTATGCTGCATTACTTCTGAGTCCCTTAGATTTTAATGTCCCATGTGCACCTACAAGCAGGGAGACCAGCCCCTGAGAAGGGTTATGTATCCCCGGGGCAGAGCTGTGACAGGGTAAAACAGCCATGTTTCTTCCTCTCGGATTTCTCCATTTCCCCAACAGCGGTGAATATTGCCTGGGCAGAGCACCTGGCACATAGGAAGACCTTATTAATGTTTGTTGGCTGACTGACTGATTGCCACTTCCCACTGCTGCTCCCACTTATGAAGCCTCAACTGCTGACTTTCCCCTCCCACTGCTCTTCCTAGTCACTTAGTAGACTGTCGTTATTGTACTGGGCTTCTTTATCTGTAAACCCAGGCCCTGTAAACACAGAGAAGTATTTATAAAGGGTGTTTTACTCATCAGGACTAGGGGCCCTGAATATAAGTCCCTATTGTTTTCTCATTATTACTTCAATATTTCAAAAGGGGTAGCAGGGTACCACAGGAAAGTGCTGAATTTGGAGTGAGTGAATCTGGGTTCAAATCCCAGGACTGCCATTTATTACCTATATTACTTTGGCCCAGGCACTTAACCTCTCTTGGTCTCATTTTCCTCAATTGTAAAAAAAAAAAGGAAGGGGATTGTATTAGATGTCTTCTAAGGCCCTTTCCAGCTCTAAATCCAGGGTCCTAAGGTAAGATTGAGTTCCTCAGTTAATAATTACAAAGATTTAAGTCCAAGGATAGTCATACTTGATCAAGTTTTTAATGTGTGAACAAGGTGATGATCTCTTTATAGGTATGAATTCCTGTCAAACAAGCTAACAACACTTCTGAAGCCTTTAAATAGGAGAAATTTCAGTAGCTGGCTCAGTTCAGCAATGAAGTAGTCAAACAGTGGAGGACTCCAGGCATAGGATCACCTTGAGGTGGTAGACCCTTGTGACTGTACCAATCAGCAATGTCAATGAGTGTGACCCCTTCTGCCAGAGAAAAATGTTAGGACCTTGCATTTTCAGGAAGCTAATTTAGAAGGAATGTTTTATATCAACTATTCTCGATGGCTAAGTGGTGCTATGGATTACTGGAGTGGAGTACTGAGCATGGAGTCAGGAAGATTGTGATGGTGAGAGTCAAATAAGATATTATTTGTAAATTGATAGCATAGTGCCTGGCACTATATAGATGTTTATTCCCTTTCTTTCTCCTTTCCCTGTCCCCATGCTATCTGATTAAATACCTTTGCTAAAAACTAATTAAGCCTACTGGCTGATTGTTAATGGGAAGCACAATGAGGGCTCATGAGCACTATAGAATTCTTAGTAGGGTAGTAGTTAATCTTCCTCTGGTGACTCAACCTTCAGTGTGCGTTGGTGAAGTGACCATGGAGGGGAGTGATAGGTTCACTTTGATCACTGATTTTATCAGTGCTAATAATCCCTTCACTAATACAGAGCATACCCCACTGCCTTGAGAGGCAGGGCTGAAAAGTACACATACACTGGTCTTGGAGCAGGAAGAACTAAGCTGACATCTTGCTTTAGATGCCTAGCTATGTGATCTTGGTCAATCCATTTAACCTCACTGATCCTCATTTTTCTCAACTGTAAAATGGGGATAATAATAACACCTCACAGGGTTGCTGTGAGGATCAAAAGAAATAGAGCATTAAAGAGCTCTATAAATGTGAGCTGATAGTAACAGTAATAATAATAGACATAGTCCTAATTATTCAATAAATAGATGATACCCTGGCCTTTGGTTTGACGAATTGTTTCTCGGAACCAAAAGTAAATTGATTCCTCCTGAATCAACCTAAAATCGGAGACTTAGAAGGTGACGCCTTTGTAATACTGTGTCAGGAGCTAAAAGGGATCCTGGCAGTCATGTAATATTTCTGTCTCAGAGTGGTCAAAGGACTTGATCAAGGTCACTTCTGTAGCCAGGAGTCAAACTCATGTCCTTTGACAATGTTTATGCCACAATACTGTGAATCCTCTATAAGTGCCATTAAAATACACACACAGACACACACACACACACACACACACACACACACACATTCACAGTGTTTATTTCAGCTTTTGCTAGGTTCACACAGAATTTTATTAAACTGTTGACATCTAAATTCCTATGATTTCCAAAGATGAAATTCTACCCCTACAAGCATTTCCATATTAAGCATTCCACACTGGGTTTGGGGATGGGTGGGTGGAGTGAGGGGGATGAAGGGGGGAGAATTCCCATTCATAGCCTTCTAAGAGATTCTAGAGCTCTGGAGACTTCTCACGACCTCAGGCAAACCAGGCCCCCAGGGAAAGAACCTAAGTGCTTGGACCGAAGTGTGTAAGGGAAAGGGCTTCCACCCCAATCACCAAGCAGCCCACAGAGTTCACAACACTTCCTGCCCCGGGTCTGAGCTTCAAACTGCATCAGGAAACCAAGTGTATTAAATGAAATGTTTCTGGCTCAGCTGAGCCTTCCTTTAAAATAGTCACATTATCTATAACATTGGTGACAACAAGAAATGAAAGAAATTGGACATTAATTTACTCCCTGAAAAGCATTGAAAAGAATACAGAGTGAACAGATGTTTCCTTTCTGAGGCATTTGGGGGCCTGGGAATGAAAGGCAAAGGGAACCAAGTAGAAGGATGAAGGTGGTTCCCCTAACTGGCACTTTGGATTTCGAAATCCTACAATCCTAGATTTAGAGCTGCAAGGGAGCTATTGAATCTAATTTCCACTGCTGTAAAGATGAGGAAATGGAGAACGAGAGAGGGTAAGGGACTTGACCTGGGTCACATAGCTAGTAAGTGTTTCAGGCAGAATTTGAACCCAGGCCTTCTGGATTCGAGTCCAGCACTTTGCCACCTACATGTTCTGGTTGTCCTTGCTGATTTGGGGATGAAAAGAGGTAGGTGACAGCAATTATGACTTTTGTCCTTATTTTATTTCATCTTATTAGATTTGGACTAATGCTAGCCAGTTGAGATTTTTTTTTTTGGAGCGTTTATTCTGTTATCCACCACATTGAATATTCCTCTCAAATTTGTGTCATCTACAAATTCGATGAGTATTTCATTAATACCTTCACCCAAATCATTGACAAAAATGTTGAACACAGGGCCAAGTACAGTTACCTAGAAGGCTCTGCTAGAGATGTCAATTATAGCCTTGTTTTGTTTATTATTTTGTTGCAGTTACTGACTTATTTAGCATAAAATGCTCATGTTCATGTAGGGTAAGTTGGGAATCAGCTCTCAGCTGGGTTTCCATTGTATTTCTCACTATGGACAATCTCTGTGACCATGCAGCGCCTTTCATCAAATACATATGTTAGACTGAAGTTCTATCTTAGACTGGCTGACATTATTTTGGAGTCAATGTTCTTAACTATTCTTGGTAATATTTTAATGGTCAACTATCACTTTCTTACCTTCTAACCACATGGAATGGGGGTCAGAGAACTTGCCCTTCCCTCCTACTAAAAGCAAAATAAGAGATCTTGGAGAAGTGAGCAACCATGAATGTGCAAAGGAAAAAGTTCAGCTATGTACCCAAGGCTCTGAGGACTCACAGCGACTCAGGATTCCTATGAAGTATTAGTGTCAGGGGGCAAGGGAAAGAACATTTGTGACTTACCTATCATGTGCTAGGCACTGTGCTAAGCATTTTTCTAATATCATCTCATTTGAGCCTTATAGCAGTCCTGGGAGGTAGGTGTTATTATTAATCTCCATTTTACAGTTTAAGAAACTGAAGCAGACAGTCCAGGGTCACATAGCTAGTAAGTGTCTGAGGCTGGATTTGAACTCAGGTCTTCCTGATTCCAGGCCCAGCATGCCACCTAGATGCTTCTGGATACAGATATAGCAGGAGTAATAATTGATGCTGGTATTAGGAAGGTCTGGTGGCAGAGCTGAGCTTCCAGACATATGAGTTCCCAAGGTGAGAGATAATTCTGTAAGACAGAGTTGATATGGAGAAAAGTATGGAGTGGAAGAGAGAGTAGTAGTAGTAGTAATTATAGTAGTAGTGGTAGTGGTGGTGGTGGAGGTGATGATGGTGGTAGTAGTCATAGTAACAGCAGCCTTTTGTGAGGGAGTAAGTGACCAGAAACTCAGGAGCCCATGAAGTTAAATATGGATTAGGAGTTAAGTAGGAGGCGGAAAGAGTAGGGATGTTATAGGTCATATCCCTGGATTAAGGAGTGGGGTTTCTGTAAGGATCTTCATTTTTTGAAACTGATCTGTGTCTTTAAAGTATTCTTCTTTCTCCCCTCACCCCAACACCCCTAGGGAAACTGAGGAGGAGGCTATATTGGCAGCTTAATGCTGATAGATTGCTAGACTTGGAGTGAAGACCTGAATCCAGTCCTGCCGCAGACACTAGCTATATTACTCTGAGCAAGTCCCCTAACTTTTCTCATTCTCAATTTCTTCATCTATGAAATGAAAAGGGCTCAAAGGCCCTTTCAAGTCCCTTCTACCTCTAAATCTAAAATCCTATGGCTACAATCTCTCTCTCTCTCTCTCTCTCTCTCTCTCTTTCTTTCTCTCTGTCTCTCTCTGTCTCTCTCTCTGTCTCTCTCTCTGATTTGAAATTGGGAAATTTGACATGGTCTTATGTCAGGGTCCAGCTGTGCCCATAGACTATATCCTAACTGTAGGCTTATTATATCTTTAAGGTAACTTTTAAATTAAACTTTTTATTCTCAATTTATGAAAGCCATTTTTGATAGGTTTGTATTTTTGACTGATTGAGATATTTTCCTCAAAGTTGAGATATTTTCCTCAAAGTCTATCTGCTTTCTAGCCCCTTTATTAAATGTCTCTCTTGAAAACAATTTCTAAATCAATGAGGTTCAACATCCCTAAAGCATCCTATTATCCACAGCTCCTAGCTGGGAGGCAGATGGGGTCAGTTGTAACTCAGAATTCCTTCCCAGAGGGTTATGATGGCCATTTTGTGACTAACAACTGGGTTTATCTTTAGAAGTCACAGAAATATTTATTAGCAAAATTGTTGTCATAAGGAAGTATATAAAAAGTGGTTTAATATTAGTAGGTCATTTTTGAATTTTAATAGTTTATTGGTGCCTTTGTCTTCCACCTGCTCATGCTACTTAACTGACCCATATTCTTTCCCAAAATGTGTCTCTCTGATTATATGCCCCTTTATGCCACTTTTCCTCTGCAGTTCATCAATGGTAATATGTTGTAGCCTCCTCATATATACAACTCTGTTGTCATTTGGGTGACCCTGTAATTCCATTCCATGGAGATGTCAAGAGATCTGGAAGAAGGCCATGTTGAATGGACCTCCAAAAGGATTAATACAAGGTAAAAATGTACAGAAGTTAAGTGACTTACCCAAGGTCACTCAGCTAGTAAGGATCAGAAGTTGGGTTTAGAACCCACTTCTTCCTCACTCAAAGTCAGTCAGTCAATAAACATTTATTAAGTACCTACTGTGTGCCTGAAGCTGTACTATAGGTTGGAGATACAAAAAGAGGCAAAAGATAATCCCTGCCCTCAAGGAGCTAACAGTCTGATGGGGGAGAAAACAAGCCAACAGATATGTACAAATAAGATATATGCAGGTCAGATAGGGAATAACTAAGAGAGGGAAGTCCCTAGAATTAAGAGGAGTTCTTCTTGTAGAAAATAGGATTTTAGTTGGGACTTAAAGGAAGCCTGGGAGGCAGAGATGAGGGAGAGCATTTGAGGGATGGTGACAGCCAGAGAAAAGACTCAGAGCTGAGACATGGAGTGTCTTATTTGAGGGATAGCAAAGTGGCCAGTGTCACTGGACTGAAGAATTCATAGCAGAGAGTAGGAATAAGAAGGCTGGAAAGGTGGTGGTGGTGGTGGTGGTGGTGGTGGTAGGGACTAGGTTATAGAGGGCTTTGAATGCCAAATAAACAATTTTGCGTTCGATCCTGGAGGCAATAGGGAGCCTGGGTTTAGTGAGTAGGAGAGTGACATGGTTAGTCTGGTGCTTTAGGAAAATCAAAGGGCAGCTCTGTATCCATCCCTCTATATTGTCTTACTAGGGTAGGGGTGGGGAACCCTGAAAGTTTTTCCTGGTATTTAGTAAGTAAAAATTGACTGATTGAAGTAGAGAGTTATGATAATTAGGATAATTCTTATCCAATTCTTATCTTTGAGGGACAAAGATGAGTTTTTTCTCTGAATTACCTAAAGCAAAATTCACAAAACAAGAGCATCTTTCTATTAAATCATATAATTATAAAGATGTGATCTACTATGGAATATCATCTTTGAAATTCTGTCTGTTTTCTTCTCATCTTCTTCAAGGATGACTTTGATATTGGTCAAGTATTCTCATAAAGATTTTATAGAAATGGGAAAGGAAGTATATGAGGAAATAGTTACGGATATTTTTGCAGATATCTTTTTTTAAGTGGTTGAGTGGAGTAATATAAGTCCTTCCTTCTCCCCCAAAAGCATTTAGTTTCCTATCCTCTTCAGATAGCTTCAGTACCCTCAAAACTGTGCTTCCTCCAGAACAGACCAACTTTGTGTATTCTTGATATGGTCCAGTTACTCTTTGCATCTTTATTTTATTTCTTGCCCTTTCTACTTCCTCATGTAGTACACCAGGGACCTTAAAGTTCGAGTCTAAATGTGGTGGCTCCACTATCATTGATGGACAAGAGTTTATTACAGAAATCTTTGCAGTTCTTTCTTTCACCAAATTTTCTTTAAGTTGGTTTTCCTTTTATTTCCTTTCACACATATAATCTTCTACAATCTACCTCTGTAAGATTTTACAGATGACTTCATATTCTAAATCAGTATTGCCTTGGCTTTTTCTTTATCTCTTTACTTGACCAGAAGCCAAGTGTTTGCTGACTGGGACACTTTTTAGGTTCTCTTGGTCTTATTATGGCAAATGGTTTATATATTTTATCCAAACTTTGATTGGAAATTATAATGATTTTGGTTTATGTCTTCTCTTCCACACATTTCTCATTTTTGAGTCATCAATAACATGTTTAATTTGGTCAAGTTGGAGTTGTTTTAGTTGTATTAATTATCTTTTCTCATTGTTATTCTTTCTAGCTTATATTCATTTGCATCTTTGTCCAAGAAGTCTGGGTCCTGACTATACACAGACAGCTGACTCAGGAGTGCCTTCCACTTAAGTAATGAGTCATTTCCTGCTGGTTCATTTTATTTTTTTATGATGCTATATAGTGCTCACCATGTCTGGGATCTTCTAATTCTTTTCTTGGGGATGGTATTCTTGATGCAAAGGCATGAGACTTCTCTATAGTTTGTAAGTCTTTGGCCTCTCCCATTTCCTGCTTCTTGAACCATATTGCAACATGATTTTTTTTTTGCTATCTTCTCCTTTGTTCCCTTTGACCTTTTCACTGAAGTCTCAAAGCATACATTGATTAAATTGGAGAATCTCACTAAAGTCTTTGTAGACTTTCCTTTACCTCAACTTTAGGTTCTGCAATAGATTTTGTTGAATAAGCCTTGCTTGTTTTCATTGTAGTCTTGTTTGCAAACACTTGTCACAAGAACTGCATTTATTAGATGGCCAAATGGTCTGTGAAAGGGTGTTCTTTGTAGTCTTTGGATACATAATAAAACCAAGTCAGTCTTTGCATTTGTGTATTTACATCTCCAAAGAGAACTTGTGAGCCATCCTTCAATTTAGTTGTGATTTCCTTTAGTCTTTTTGTTTATTTATAGTAAGAATGTCAAGATTTATGTGCTTCAATTCTTCTTGTAATATGTCCCCTCACTGATTATAGAACAAAGATCTCACATTTATAGTACTAACAGCTATTAATATTTATAGATGGTCTAAAATGGATTCTTAGCACACTCTGTTCCTTTTTTTTTTTTGTCATCATGCCATCATCACACAAAAGCCCTAGAAGTATGAATAGGACTAAGGAACACTTTCTATTTTTGTTTCATGAGTTGCCATGCCCAAGGAATTAATCATCCAATGACCAGCCTACTGGTGGTGAAACTCTGTATTAGCTAGGTTGGTGCTTGGAAAGCAGAATTAAATCTATTTCTGTAGCTATGCTTTTGCACAAATAAAGCCAATGGAGCTAGAATTAGAATAAAATATATGGAATTGGGGGAAAGCCTTTGCATAAAATCACTGATAATAGTCGATGTCCAAATCGATAGGGAATTGATACAGATATTCAGTATTAAGAACCATTTCCCAATAAATAATTACTTGACTCATTTAAATAATTTTAAAAGGAAGAAATAAAATCAACACTTGAAATACTTTTAAATCACTGATAATAAGAGAAATTGCAAGTAAAAACAATCCTAGGGTGTCTATCTTGTGCTCCTCAAGGTAGTAAATATGCTCTAAGGTGGGAAATCTCATTGGAAGAACTATAGGAAGACAACTGCCCTAACTCACCATTGGTGGAGAATTAGTTTAACTATTAAAGTTACTAAATTGTTCATATACTTCGACCTAATAGCATTACTAGGCATATATCCAAAGCATATTGACAGCAAGAAAAGATATATAATTTAGGAAAAATGTTCATAGCAGTGAACTTATTTGTGGTTAAGGGACATGCCTTTCCTGATGAATTCCCAGAAGGCTTTTTTTGGTTATAGTTTTTTTTTTTTTTAATATTGAACTAGTTCTCTCTCTCTCTCTCTCTCTCTCTCTCTCTCTCTCTCTGTCTCTTTCTCTTTTTCTCTCCTTTCCCTCTCCCTTTCCCCCTCTCTCCTTTCTATCCTGCCCAGGCTGGAAGTGTGAGGGACTGTCTGATGTTGGCAGCTACCAGGTTGGGTACTGTGGCAAGGGTAAGGTAAGATCTGGGTATTTTGGAAGTCGAGGCAGGGGCTGTGGTAGGCAGAGTCGTGTGTACTGGGATGGGCTGGATACGGAGAAGCCCTGAGGCAATTGGGCAGTGCTCTGTGACATAAGCTGGGTACAAGGAAGTAGTCGGAGCCTCAGTTCCTGAGGCAAGGGGCGGTGCCATGTGGGAGTGGGATGGCAGAGGACTGAGTTCCCTCTGCTTAGTCCCCTCCCTATATGCAACGTCATCCCCAGATGCCTCTTGTGACTTTCCTGACTTCCTTGGTCCCTTTGTGCAGCACTGACCCAGTCCCCTCCTGAGTCTGACTTCCTAGGTCACGTACTCTTGTCTATGCGTCAATCCCAGATGCCTCCTTCCTGTATCCAATCCTAGCCTCCTACGTCACTCCCTCCCCCTTGGTGTGCTAAGCTCAGACAGCCCCTTCCGGTATCTGACCCTACAATCATTGGCTAGTAGCGGGCTGGGGAGGAGGGGCTAGGTAGGTACTTAGGAACAAGCGTGGTCAGATCACACGCGTGCGCTCTCCCCTGGCTCCTGCCCTGTTGCTCTGGCCTTGCTGCTTGGGCTTGCTATGATGGTTTGCTGTGTTGGCCTCTGAATAAAGCTCTGGTGTTGGTGCCTCCCGATGGCTCGTCTCTGTGTGGTGATCCGGCTCAGAACCGAAGACCCAGGTGTGGGTAAGACTCTGGTAGTGTGCTTCTTATAAGAGAAGTAGGTACTGGCGCATGGCTGGCAGAAGGTCGGCGTGCGGCCCGTATATGGAAGTGCAGGGGTTACTCAGGTACTCGTTTTGCTTCTCCTTAGGTCACCTAGTGGTCCGTTGCTCCCTGGTATAATTTTTACCTGGTCATTGGTACAAACTCTGTTAATATTTCAATAATTTTTTTATATTACTATTCATATTTATCAATTTTAATCTGAGTTATCTCTTACTGGTTTAGGTATCAATATCATATTTGGTAAAATAACTTCTCTTGCTATTTTTTATAAATAATTAATATAATATTAATATTAATTGTTCCTTGAATGTTTGATAAAATTTACTTGTAAATATATCTGGTCTTTTTTTCATTTTGGAAATTCATTAATGGCTCAGTCAATTTCTTTTTCTGAGCCTGGATTAATTAAATTCTCTATTTTTTCTTACCGTCAATCTGGATTTTTTATATTTCGTAGATATTTACCCATTTAATTTAAATCACCACTTTTTGTGGAATATAGTTTGGCAAAAATAATTTCTAATAATTTTTTATTTCTTCTTAATTTATTGTGATTTCACCTTTTTCATTTTATAACAGCAGTGTTTTTCCTATTGTTTTTTAAAAATCAGACTGGTTAATGATTTCTCTATTTTCTTTGTTAAAAAATGTTGTTAGTTTTGTCTATCAATTCAGTGTTTTGGATTGTCACATTGTTGTTACTTCCTTTGATGAAATTTTCTATTGTTTCTATGATTTGTTCTTTAAGATTAAATTACTTAGTGTCTAATTAATTTTAATGCCTTTTAATGAACATGATTTTATACATTATGGTTAGCAAAGATGTATTTAATATTTCTGCTTTTTTACATTAGTTTGTGAAGTGTTTATGCCTTAGTACATGTTAAATTTTGGTGAAGATGCCATGAACAAGTCTTTGCTATTCATATGTACATTCTTTTTTATTCTCATTCAATAATCACCAGTGATCTATCATATCCATTTTTCAATCAGTTTTCTCAAGTTCCATTCAGGTTCCTATTTATCTTTTGCTTATATTTGTTGAAGTCTGAGAGAGGGTATATTGTTATTGTTGTTCAGTCATTTTTCTGTTGTGTCTTACTCTTTGTGACCTCATTTGGGGTTTTCTTGCCAAAGAGAATGAAGTGGTTTGCCATTTCCTTCTCCAGCTCATTTGCAGATGAGGAAACTGAGGCAAACAGGATTAAGTGACTTGCCCAGGGTTACACAGCTAGTAAATGTCTCAGGCTAGATTTGAACTCAGTAAGATGAGTCTTCCTGATTCCAGGCCCAGCACTCTCTCCACTGTGCCACCTAGATTAACTATCTATTTCTTCTTATAATCCTGTAAGCATTTACATATTATGCCATTTGATGTCTATATATTAAGCAAATTAATTTTAATCAATTATTTATAGTTCCTTAAGCACCATGTAGTTTCTTTGTTTATCTCTTTTAATTAAGTCTGCTTTCACTATTACCTTGTTTGAGGTTGATTTTTTATCTAATGCATGCATTAGATATCTAATGCATTTTTTATCTGCTTTTTTATCTAATGCATGCATTGTCTCCCATGTCCTTATTTTAACATTTCCTAAATCTTTCAAGTATATTTCTTGTAAATTATGTATTGTTGGATTTTGCTTTCTGATTCATTTTACTACCCTCTTTCATTTTATGGGTGAGTTCATCTTATTCATGTTCACTTGTATTCACTAATTGTGTATTTCTTCTCTTATACTTTTATACATTTTACCCTTTTTGACCCTTTCCATACTCTTTGCAATGAAGCAGAGTGTATTGAATGAAGAGTTTGCTCAACACTGGAGACCTATTTTTGGTACAACTTCAATTCTATTTTTTTCCTTCTTTTTTCCCTCACCCAAACACCAGTCACAAATTCTTATCCTTTATTTATTTCTTTTTGTTCTAGTCTTTTTAAATGGATAGCATATTTTATCACTGGTCTTCTGGAATCATGAATGGTTATTGTATTGATCATGAATTTTACATCTTTTAAAGTTGTTTGTTTTTACTGTGTTATTTATAAATTGTTCTCTTGGTTCTTCCTATTTTATTCTTCATCAATTGATAAAAGTCCTCAAAATTGTTCAATTTAAAAAAATATTAATGTTTATAGTATAATTTGTTTTTCCACTCACTTCAATCTGCATGAATTTATGTCTTTCCCTACTTTTTTTAAATTAATAAATTTATTTATTTTTAGTTTTCAACATTTACTTCCACAAGATTTTCAGTTCCAAATTTTCATCTCGCCGCTCCCCCCACCCCAAGTTGGCAAGCGTTCTGAATACCCTTTCCCCTAGTCTGCCTTCCCTTCTATTTCTTCCCCACTTCTCTTATCCCCTTCCCCTTCTATTTTCCTGTAGGGCAGGATAGATTTCTGTAACCCATTTCCTGTATTTCTTATTTCCCAGTTGCATGTGAAAACACATTTTTTTTTAAACATGTGTTTTTAAAACTTTGGGTTCCAAATTTCCTCCCTTCCTCCCTCCCTACCCACCCTCATTGAAAAGGCAAACAACTCAATATAGGCTATACATGTGTAGTTATGCAAAACACTTCCATAGTAGACATGCTGTGAAAAACTAACTCTATTTCCTTTAATTCTATTCCACCCCCCCATTTATTCTATTCTTTCTTTTGACCCTGTCCCTCCTTAGAAGTATTTGCTTCTGATTACTCCCTTTCCCAATCTGTAATCCTCTCTATCATCCCCCTACTTTCTTGTCCCCTTCCCCTCCTATTTTCCTGTAGGGTAAGACAGATTTCCATACCCAATTGAGTGTGGATGTTATTCCCTCCTTAAGTCAAATCCTATGAGAATAAGATTCACTCATTCCCTCTCACCTTCCCCTGTTTCCCCTCCACTGTAAGAGCCTTTTCTTTTCTGTTATTTTTTTGTGAGATAATTTACCCCATTTTACTTTTCCCTTTCTCCTTCTCCTAGTATAATTCTTTCTCACCCCTTAATTTTATTCTCCAGATATGACCCCTTCATCTTCAACTCACCCTGTGCCCTCTGTCTATCTATCTATCTATCTATCTATCTATCTATCTATCTATCTATCTATCTATCTA